>NC_056730.1:544814924-544891375 GCF_019279795.1 Protopterus annectens | reverse complement strand
GTAGAAAACCAGATTGTTAAAGTGGGCCACAGAGTGGAGTAGGGAGGGACATTGCTTCGAGCACAGCGGTGGGGGCGTTGAGGAGTCTAGATACATGGTCTGGCTCCAAGTTCACCATCATGATGCCCAACTCATGCAGGGCCAGGTCTCATGGTGAGCGTACAGGGCGGAGGCATGGGACCAGTTGGCTCATGATCTTACTAGTGCTACTGGGATTCCACGCACTGGTGAGCAGGTCCGTCACCACCATGCGGACCTGAAGCGATGTAAGCAAGACCAGTTGACCCAATGGATCCAGGAGGCCCGGGATATGCCCAACGCCCCACTACTAAGTTACATTTTACTTATGTATGTAAGGAATTCAACTAGCTGATACCATGGAGATGTGTATCCCAATAGTACTTGTTTTGTATTACAGCTGCAGGTGTCCACTCTATGAATCGACAGGCACATGACCACAGGTTGGTGCGGCTGCGCCACCATGCAGGTTAGTTACCCCACCTAGTACTTGTAAATAAATATTATAGTGTAGCATGTAGCAGAACACTGCAGTGTATTGATTAAAAGTAATAGAATGTGCAAGCAACAAGTAAAAGTCTGCAGGTATGGCTGCAACAAGTTCATCAGTATGCAAGTGAAACTGGAAATATAAGTGATAGAAATAAATAGTGCTGTAATACAGATGTCCCACCATTAATTAAATGTAGTATAACCTGCAGTAGTCTCAAGAGTACAGCTTCAGAATCTGAGGTAATCACATGTGAGATATATCCCCTGTTGAAATGCTGAATCATGACAGAAGTGAGGCTGCTGGAAAGTGTTGGAATCACCACAGGTCTAATATGTGAACAAAGCCTAGAAGTACCAACCTGAACTGTGAAATTGCAGGATGTGTGAGAGTGACAGAAAGGGTCATGTATCAATGAATAAAGTAGTAATAACTCCTGAATATATAAGCTTCAGTGTGGTTCTACAGAGCTAAATGCATGTGGGAATTAAAACTTAACATCCCAAACTGATTTCAGTGTGTCTGACTCTTGAATGATCAGGCCAAAATCTGTATATGGTGATCACAGTCAGCAATTTGCAGATAGAATGAATGATTGTCTGACATACTAAACATCCATAGTTGTCCCCTGGCCTGTCATTAAAGTGTAGCAGGATGATGTATCTGATCAAATTCAAAATAACTAGGATAGTGATGTAACTGTAACAGGTCTAGCATGACAGTCAAGTAAAAATCATTTGGAAACTATCACCCACAAGTTAATTGTGTTTCTATTACAAATGTATATCAATGTATAATTTATGAATGTGTCATCATTTTCTTTCTCCACCCCACCCTATAATTGCAAATTAAAAAACTCACTAAATATTGGTATGTGAAAATTTCATTAGCCATGGACATTTGTCCTGTTTCAAAAATATATGCATGTCTGTTGTTGCATGTGCCCTGGTCATATCTGCAAACCTGCAAACCTGATGGCCTGTTGCCATTAATCAACCCTGCATGTTGTTTGATTGTGTATTTCCGTTCAAATAATGCATGTGATTTTGATATGCCCGTTGTTGAATGGTGTTAATATCTGGGTGTTTGTTTAATGGGAATACCAATGCATGCTGTTATAACTAATTTGAATGGAATAATATGCCACTAACCCAAACTAACATAACATACTCACAAACCTAGAACGCTTGGGAAGGCAGGTCCCAGCGGGCCCACCTCTCCCACCTCAGCTGGCGAGTGCACCTGGCACTAGTGCCCAGGCCGGACCCTCCTCCGGTGGCCCTGTGCCACCTTCGGGTGGAAGCGCTGCAGGGGATGGGGCCCATCCACCCTCTGCAAGCGTGGCCATAGGAGCACGTCCACTCACCCTCCAAGGTGTCCGGTCTGTGGTGAGAAGGGAGATCCAAGACTCTGTTCTTGGGCTCCTACGCCAGCTTGAGGCCCGGGTGGCACAGCTTACGGGCATGCCCGTTGTCCCGCCTGCACAGCCCCCAGCACAGCCCCATCCTGAGCTGTGAAGGAACAGTGGCAACTGCCTATGGGTGGGGATATCAGTTCCACTGTTGCGATCTGTGGGCTCATGTGCCCTGGATATCCCATCCTCCATCCCCATCAATTGTGTAACCCCCCCACATGTGTCATACACCGGCCCTGTATGCGTCTTGTCTGTCTTGTCTGTTAACCTACCCAACCTACCTCCCCAGCTATACCAACTACCTCACCTGACATACCACTCTCACCTGATAAAAAAAAAAAAGGGCACTCTGTACCCACAAAAAAATTATGCCCCATACATAGCTGTCCATGTTGCACACATGTCCGCTGGACATTGAAACTGTTAATTACAATTGGCTGTACAACAGGTATTAATGTTGTCCTGACACCTCTCTCAGGGGTGGAAGGTTCCAAGTGTCACACCAAATTGCATACAAATGCACAGCTGTTGCTGAGAAAGACATGGGCAGCTATGGGCCTCACCTACATCCTTCCTGCAAATTCCAAGCTTGTTTCCCTACTGTCTTACCCTCTTTGTGACCCCTTTTTCACCACTTTCCTGTCACCCCTTTTTCTTTTCTTTCAAAGAAAATAGCGTGGTGTGCGCTTGTGTGCACGGAGCTCACCGCCAGTGCGTATGCGTGAGCTCCGCGCAAATGAGCGCAGACCTGGTTTTAAATGGTTAAAAGTGCCTTTGGCACTTTTGATTGACAGGTCCTGTACTCATTTCGAAAGAAAAATAAATACCCACTGCCAGTCTTGAACTCAGGACCTTGGTAACACTAGTCTGTATGACCTCCCACTAAGCCATGACTCTCATACAAGAACATAGTGCTAAAATATATATAACATGTAATAATAGGAATCAATATAAAGGCAATATAGGATGTGTACTACCCAAAGCATGTCAGGTAGATTTTTAATGCCTGAATTACTGGATTCCCATACTAGTTTAGTGTTCACAGAAACAGCCCTGTTAATTGTCAGCTTGTACATAATAATGTAAGGTAATGTACATATATAAAGGTATGTATATGTACACACACACACACACATATATATATATATATATATATATATATATATATATATATTAATACATATGAAATATAGTGGTGGGTGTCAGTATTCATACACACTCACTACAGGAAACAGTGAGGATAAATGCAGCAACCAGAATCTGCAACACAGCCTGACTCCTGTGAGACCTACTAACCCCTTTAACTGCTTAAAGGTGCCTCCAGCACTTTGATTGATAGGCCCTGTACTCAATTTGAAAGCAAAATATAAGCATACTAGTAGGCCCTACCACAAGACCATTGTAACACTAGTCTGTATGACCTACCAGTAAGCCATGACTCTCATACAGGAATATAGTGCTAAAATAAGTAGAACATGTAATAGTAGGAATGAAGATAAAGGCAATATAGGATGTGTACTACCCAAAGCATGTCAGGCAGACTTTTACTGTCCCAATTACTGGATTCCATACTAGTTTAGTGTTAACAGAAACAGCCCTGCTAATTGTTAGCTTGTACCCAATAATGTCAGCTAATGTACATATATGAAAGTATGTATATGTACACACATATATATATATATATATATATATATATATATATATATATATATATATATATACCAATACATATGAAATATAGTTGTAGGTGTCAGTATGCATACACACTCACTACAGGGAACAGGTGAGAGAAATGCAGCAACCTGAATTTACAACACAGCATGAGAGACGTACTAACCTTCACACTCACAGAAAACTGTCGACAGCATACCAGCATAGTCCACGCCCTTACAATCTGAAAGGGCAACGCCTATCTCACATACCCTTTTATAGCACTGTCCTGAAATCACAGTGAGACATGCAATCAGTACACAACTGGCTGCATGCAATTAGCAAATGCTGCCTTACAATTGGTGCAGAGGCCATCACATGGACCTATGCAGATACCTACAAAAGCATGCAGTACTCACACTCCACACATGCAATACATTCATTGCACAAAACCAACAGAGAAAGAGAGAGAGAGAGAGAGACAGAGATAGAAAAAAAAAAGAAATAAAGACAGCCAGCAACAAAACCAGCAGCAGCAGCAGCAAACAACAAGTAGCACCACTGACACAGCAACAGCTGACACAAACACGGGTAATGCAAAGTAGCAGGTTAATACTGTGTTTACTGTGAAACCTCCAAATGTATCATAGTTCACTATCTATAGATATGTCCATGAAATAGGTTGTGTGTACATAGTCCTGATATATATACATATGTAATATTGCTGTACATGTCGTCCATACTTAAAACTTCCATAGCTTAGAAAACAAGGCCAGTTATGCATATGATGCAGTAGTTCCCAGGGCCAGTAGAGGTTCCTCCTCATTGGTGTGGGACCACTGTGTATGTATGGCACTGTTCAGGTACATATCCTGTAGTATGGCCAGGGTTTAATATCAGTCTGTAATGTGGTGCTATGTCCTCTAGGGGTGAACGTATCACACATCCAGGGATACCATTTTGTAACAGTGATGCTGTGTGTTCTGCAATGTTGAGGGTGGCCCTCACCTGGACATGTGAGATGATAGGGAGGTTACAGTCATCTATGATAACTAATTCCACTTGTGTAGGAGAATGGGGGGGGGTACCTGCACCTAAACTGTCTGCAACAATGTTGCCAATATCTGTGCATTTGGTGAATGTGAAGCTTCTTACCACTGCTGACCACAGATGCCTTGCCTTCATGTGAATCTGCCCTGTGCTGCAGTAGCCTCCTGCTATTGTTATACAATGTGCCTGTATCTGTAGTCCACTGGACAGGATAAATAAGTGGTGTGCATACGGTCTGGGTAAGATATGTGTGTGCACACTACATGCACTATGTGGGATGTCTGTGGTAAGCTTTTGCAAAGGGGCCAGCAGTGTGTGTTGTGGCTTCCACTGGCCCAGTGGGCTTCATGGATAGCATCACAGTCCTAACTAGTGAATAACTGTGTAATTACATGCATACATAGCAAGGTAGTGTACTGTGCTTGTGGTGTTGTTGGGATATGTATAGCCAGGCTGAGTAATGTGTGTCCACATCACAGGGTTGGATGGCAACACACATACAGTATGTAGGGATGAACACCCAGAGTGTTTCAGATGTGTTGCCTGTGCAGAAATATTTGGCCATTACCTGTGCATCCCCCACAACACACACACATGCAACATATGGCAGAAGTACTATAGCAGTACACATAGGTTCATAGGTTCATACTAGGCTATTTGCCCTAGGGCATTGATAAGCCTAGTAGAATGTGTTTGTCTTTTGCCACACAATTAAAATTTATGCTGCTATGCCCTTTTCCGAGGTTAGTATACTGTGCCTCTGTCTAACAGTGACATAGAAGTGATACCCGGGGTACAACTATGATCTCCATCCACTCATCCAGATTCCTATGGAAGAGAGTCAATGAGGGACTCTGCCTAACCTGTACTGTGAGTTCATTACAGAGTGAAGGTAGCCTCTGGGTTAGGAATATGTCCCTCCAGCATGTCCTATTTATGTCAGTGCTAAGGTTCAGGTCTCCTGAGCGTGTGGCTGTATGGGAGTTTGATTTCCTGAGGTGCAGCATGTCCATTACTTCTGGGTAGGACATGGCTGTATATGGCAGGCACAGATTGCCTCTGAACAGGCAGTATGCCACTGAGTCCAGCTGGATTTTCTTTAACTGGGCAGCATATGGCATCTGTCTGAGCCCTTTGATCCTCTTGATGAGGTACTGTTGGGGTTTTTCCAGTTGCTGTAGGTGTCTGGTTAGGTACATCCCAAAAGGGGCATTGTACTCAATTATAGGCCTGATGATGGATGAGTAAAGAGGCACAATGACCTCCCCTGCCATACATGTGAATCCCTTCATGATTAGCTGGGCTATATAACATGTCTTTCAATCCACTTTGGCCACGTGGTTGACAAATGACAGATTGCTATCAAGTTTGTTCCTCAGGTCTCCAATTACGTCTTCTGTACTCAATGGCTTTACACCTATGTGGTACTTTGCCACCAATGTGGAGGTGTGGGAATCTGCGATGAATATTGATACTCCCCCTCCTTTTGTTGTTTGGTCCAAGTGTTGGGGCCGACAAGAATGGTAACAGGTATAACTTGGTAGTGCTGGTGTGCTCCTGGGAAACCTGAAACAGGTTTCTGTTACTGTACAGATATCGATGTCCATAATGCTAAGTAGAGTTTTGAGTGCGTGTATCTTGAGGTTTAGACTTCTGGTGTTGAGTAGCATTACTCTTAGTTCCTCATCCTTTGTGATACGTATGGATGTGGGTTTGCCTTATGAGCCTTGCCTAATAAAGGCACTATGGGTGTAGCAAGAGCCTCTGCCAAAATCCAAAAGCCCAGGGGTGACAGGTGCAAGCTGCCCCTAGCAAAACATCGTGGCTTGTACAGCATATCACCCCAAAATGACAGGCATTGGCTCACCTGTGAATGACACCAGTACTTCAGTCAATTGTTGAAAGTGATCATCTTGCCTTGATATTGTGGCATCATTCTTGGTGAGGGTAAGATGCTACTCAAGGTCAGGGTCATACTGTCTTGGGCTACATGCTCAGAGAGCTCCTTTCTGTCTCATGTCATGTAGTCCAGGGAGGTATGTGTCAGGTCATTCACACCAGCATGGACAATGTGTGAGTCATACTTGCCTTGGAGTTACTTGAGTGTTTGTGTTATGTGGCGGGTCGTAGTGCCTGACAGGCTGCACACTGTGACTCTCTCCTCGTTAAGCCTGGTGAACGTGATGTCAGTGTGCCTGATGATAGAGGCACCTATTACAAGTGTATGAGGTGTGTTGTTTACTATTAAGGGCTGTGAGTGTTCAGCACATTGGCTTTGTGAGATATGTGTTGCACGTGTTTGTTTTTGTGGTAGTGGTTGCTTGGGTGTCTGCTTTGGAGGTCTCTGCTGCTTAGGCAGATCTTTATTCTGAGCCTCGAGTATGTTTTGTGTGATTATGTGTTTGCTTTGCTGTCGTGGTAGGTCTATGTGAGACTGGAATTGCAGTGAGTGTGGTTTCCTTCTCCACCTGACTGGTTATGGCAGTATTGAGTAGAGAGAGCCTATCCTCCAGTTTGGTATATGGTTGCATCACTCACATGTGTTTGAATTTGTTGTTAGGAGGAGGGTTGTCTGTGTACATGCGGCTGTTATAACATTGCCTCTGGATTACCACACTCACCAGCTGGACTGGAGGAGATTGACAACTGACCTTTGGACATGCTAGAATACTATTGTGAATTCCGTAATAATTGAAAACAAGGTCCAGTGGGGAGTGAGGGTGTACTGATATCACTTACTACTGCTGACTGATATAATAGCTTCAGTGAGCAAGTGCCAGGTAACATAAGTGCAATGTGTTACAATTAAGTAAATGCAAAAACGACAAGCAGTCACTTGCTGTCAAATGTAATAAAGAAATACGTACAGTAAGCAATGCAGATATCAGTAGTGATTCACAGAAGTGCTAAGAAGCTGTGTATTATGTGGAAGTAGCGTACCAGTGATATAACAAGCTAACAAATAACAAGCATATACACAAAGCTAGATTCAGGAGGCTTGGATGTAGTGTATGCTACAGCAAACAAGGTGTACCAATGTCAGTAAGATACAGTTCAAATATGCAGGCACTATAAACCTGAAACCAGAAGTTCCCAGCTATGAATGGCAGAGTACAGCCTATTCTCACACAAGAGTGCAGACCACAAACCTTGTTAATGTTAAATAACTGGCCTGAAGGCCAACTGCTTATACCAGAACTAATACACTTGGACACTGGGCTCTCAATCAGCAGTTCCCAACTTAGAAGGATGAAAGCTATGTGTCCTGCCACCACAGTGCTTGCCACAAACCTCCCTAATGTAAAACAGCTGGTCTGAAGGCCAAGTGCTTAATCCAACAGACTTAGAATGATAGCTACACTTTAATCAAGTTACAACCAAGCAGTAATAAGTACAATTTAATACTCCCTGTATAGAATGTGTACCATATATTGCTGACATACTCTGCTGATAACCTGTTTGTGTTCCTTTCCAGGGGAATATGGCTCCGAAAAGGAACCCTGCCTACTCTGCTGCAGAGGACGAAGTCATCCACCAGAGCCTGGTGCGTGACTATGACATCCTGTTTTCACGCACCGCCTAGAATCAGCAGGAGAGGTCTGCACTGTGGCAAAACCTTGTCAGCAGGATAAATGATGTTGGCATGCATGATAGGACATATGAGCAGGTGAGACATCACTGCAGTGATTTGATTAGAAATGTCCGCCAGCATGCTGCAGATATCCACAGGCAACAGGTTGCCACAGGTGGGGGGGTGGCCACACACCCCCCTCACCAGACAGGAGGGGCTACTGCTAAGTGTTGTGGATCCAGCCCCAGAACAACAACAGCATCAGACATGCATCATGATGGAGGTTGGATCTACACAGCAGCAAGACACCGAGCGTGCAGGTAAGATGCCATATTTATTTATATTTTGTTATTTATTTTGCATTTGTTGACCGGGCTAGTCTAGCTGGATATATGTCCATTTTCAGTAGAGGCCCGGGGAGAAAAGCTCCACACATAACATAATAAAGGCAGACAGACAAGTTGCTAATAAAGACATACAAAATAATAGAAATATAAATCAACTTGTTAATAAAATCAACATACATTTAAGGAACTCAAACAGTTTAAACTCATACACAATGTTCTGTCGGTTTCAAAGCAATTTTACCTAAAACATAAAGGTTATGCAATAAGGTAAAAGCCATACAGGTAACAGTTAAAGCTCAGAAGGGTAGAGAAGTAGAAGGAGTATGAAAGATAAAATAATAGGGAAGAGGCAGGAGTCAAGAGAAGAGAGGAAAAGAAGGAAGACAGTCAAGAGGAGGTGGGAGAGATGGGAGAAGTAGGTCAGAGCATAGAAGGACAGCAAGGGAAAAGACACAGGCTAGAAGCTAGTTTTTATGCACAATGATGGGTTAAAGGTAAAGAGAGGGTGGGGAGAGGAAAGTTAGCCTGGAGTACTACAAGAACAAAGCCAGTGGTATTGGAAGTACAGTTTGATTTGTTGTTTGAAGAGAGGTAAGGGTGAGATTAGAGTTAACTCCTTGTATGTACATATGACTGTTCTGTACACTGTTACTTCATGCATGTATAAGGTGTGCACGTGGTATGTATCTGTCAGCATGATATGTAATTGTGCATGCGTGATACTGACATTATGAGCAGCTGATGTGTATAAGGGAACTAGTGTACTACTGTACTGTATCATATGCAAAACAAATGGCACACTTGTGCCCACTGACATTACTGTCTTCATATTTTCAGGTCCCTCCCATCTAGCAACGAGGCAGGCCATACATGCTGGTGAGTGTGTTTAACATTACCTGAAAAACAATCTATAATACTAGTAAGAGTAGTGTAACTCAGTACTGATGTGTGTGTGTACTGTGGGGTGTGCATGTGTGCAAGTGTGCCTGTGCCCATGTGTGCATGTGTGTGTGTGTCCATGAGTGCATGTGTCCATTTCTGAATGTGTGCATTAGTATTGAAGTGTCTCACTGTCAAATATGTGTTGAGACTATAATCTGTGTTCCCTGTTTTCCTCCCGTAGGTTCTGGTGCTGCTCTGGTGACCTGCAGCAGGGAACCTGAATCTTGTGCCCCAGGTACTGATGATGATGAAATGTCTATAATGGTGCAGGAAGGTGTGTCTGGGTCCGCCATTGGTCAGCCAATTGACAGTACACAGCTGTCAACCCCTTCAATGCACACAGTCATCCTGCCATTACATCCTTTGTCACCATTGTCCCTAGGTGATGGACAGTATGCATTGGGCATAGATCAGGGTAATGTGGTACCTGTGGTACATGCATCCCCACAAAGCAGCCATGAGCAGGGTCCTCCAATGGTACCATGCAGACAGTCGCCCATGGGTTCTCGTGGGGGCATCCGTGGCCGTACTGCCTCTGGCCGACGTGCCCAAGGAGGTATGTCAACCTCCACTATGTTTCGGACTGTTATGCAGGCACAGGCGCATATGGAAAGGTACACCAGACAGGGTCTGAGGGAGCTGAGAGCATGTCGCACAGCCATGACAGGCAAACATTCGCGTGACATTGCGAATGCTATTCGTAACTTCACAGATGTCATTGACAGACGTTGTGGGGACATACAACAGCTGCTCCACAACCAGATGTCCATGGGCCAGGGCGATGGTGTGCGTTTGCGACGTCGACGTGGCCATATGCTGGCAACAGCACCAGCTGGCAGGGGCCGCGGACGACAACAGGCCCACTCACGCACCTCATGTGCCAGCACCAGCCCCAGCAATGCTGGATCTGTGCTGTCATCAGGACGCTCCAGGAGACCACTTGCACATGGCTCTGGACAGTCCCAACAGGGAACTGTGTCCAGTCAACACACCCCCGCTTCCGATGACAGTACCCAGTCTGGGTTAGTACCGGATACGGTCCGTAGCACCCCTGCCAGGCACAGGTACCGTGTCCGTGCCCACAGACACTGATCTGGATGACCTGACAGGTGCAGTCTGTGGCTGTCCACAAAACCCTGTTCATGGCAGCCATTATGTGGGACTGTGTGTGTGCTTACACACATGCAGAAATGTAACACCTAGGGCAAACACATACACACACACACACACACACACACACACACACACACACACACACACACACACACACACACTGCACCAACACTGGTCCACCCTGTACTGCTGCCCCTCACAAACACACTTACACACACATGTCAATTGGTGGTACCAGTGGCTGGCTTGGGCATACCTAAGCCACACCCTGTACATATGATGACACTGTGCCACCTCCTGCATACTACAACATCAGTGCAGGAAAAGGTAAACACGTTGCTGATGCACAGGGTGACTACATAGATGTGTATAAGTAGTAACATGTTGGTAACTGTTCACTGTTCCACTATGATTGTGTGTATATCCCAGCATTCCTGCTGCAGTAACTGTATGAATCTCCTGAATTGTTATCTGCACCCATACTACTTACCAAAGTGTACCAGCTGCACTCCATCACATGCTACCATTGATTATGAGAATGTGCATCATGTGCTGTTATGTAGATTCAGCTATATGTATCTGTTCTGTCACACATGCATTTATACACACCCTGCTACCCCCACACATGCACACGCTCACCTGCCATTCCCATTATATATTACCCTACATGAGCAGCTGTCGATACATGACAGGTACACATTTGAAAAGTGCACTATGTGGATTACTACCGATTTCCTCCTCTCTACCTGTACTCACAGGGTGCAGGCAATCTCATTAGTTTAAAAGTGTAATGTGCATCAGGTACTGTGGTACCCTGATTGCCACATCAAACATGTTTTCCATACAGAAATGCACACACAGAAACATCCCACATCCACACACTTGCCACATTCAGGCTTCAAAACACTATCTAGGTATATCCTGGTACATGTGCGTGTTACAGTAGCATGTAGCACTATACTGAGTACTGCCAGTTGTCTGTTGTCATGTTGTTTGTATAGGGTAAAAGGATTGTTCGTTTATCCTACTTCGTTTTGTGGACATTACTTGAAGAAGTGTTACCTTACATGCGTTATTGGTACCAACACCTTCTCTTTTGTTGTTTTGTTTGTATAGGGTGCTGTCAACATCACTGTTTGTTAAGGGAAATGTGCACCCTGCAGTGCATAGCCCCATTTGGCAAAAGCCACATCCCACCCCCAGCATTGTGCACACACACTAACCCCACCCACACTAAAACACATACTTTCCATTTGCAAGATTCAAACCCCTACCTAACTGTGTTATGACACTACAGACACATTAGCAGAGTGTGCTATTTGCATTAGTAAGAGAAATTCTTTCTAATGCTGTACTTATAGGGTGCTGACATCATCTGTGTTTAGGAAGAGGGATGTGCACCCTGTAGTGTGTTCTCCCACTTGGCAAAAGGCA
Source organism: Protopterus annectens (assembly GCF_019279795.1). NCBI lineage: Eukaryota > Metazoa > Chordata > Ceratodontiformes > Protopteridae > Protopterus > Protopterus annectens. The sequence continues at coordinate 544,879,346 of NC_056730.1, read as the reverse complement.
CTTTTTCCTCACAGCATTACGCACACACACAAGCCCCACTCATACTAGCACACATACATTCCCTTCGCAGGATTCAAACCCCTACTTAACTATGTTATGACACTGGAGAAAGATGCATTAGCAGAGCACGCTATACGAATTACTGGAGAACTTAAATTCAGGTAATATAGTTATAGAGTGCTGACATCATCAGTGTTTCAAAAGGGGAATCTGCATCCTGTAGTGTACTGTCACAGTTGCTAATAGGGGCATTTCCCACACACACATCGATGTGTTTGAGGTTTGCATATGTGGGGGATCCAGTACTCCAGTGTGATTAGTATATGGTTTGATTGCAACAATGAGGGATATACTTCAAGTGGTGAGCATTTTGTACTCATGTTTGTGATGATCAGGTCTAGTATATTTGCCCCTCTTGTGGGAATGTTGACTACCTGTTCCATAGCTAAAGAGTTTCTGAACTATGGGAACCCTAGAGCTTGGGTATTGTGGCTTGAGTAATGTTCACAGTCTATGTTTGGGTAGTTGACGTCACCCAGTGTGATGGTGTTTGCAGAGAAATCTATACTCTCCTGTGTCATCATGAAGGCTGTGTGGGATTCCTGAGTTTGAGAGGGTGCTGTAGAAGCTCCTCTGTGTCTTATTCCATGTGGTCCAGGGAGGTACGTCTCAGGTTGTTCACACCAGCATAGACAATGACTGCCTCATACTTGTACTTGCTGTGGAGTGACCTGAGTGCTTGTGTTATGTGGCACATTCTATCACCCGATCGGTAGCTAAATGTGACCCTCACCTTGCTCAGTCTGGAGGGCAGGACGTCAGTCAACAGCTCATGTCAAGCATGTTCACACTCCTCATAAATGATGTGGAAACCTTCAAAGCCCCCAGGCCTGTTGAAAATATGGACCAGACTGCAGATACCTGTATAAAGGCATTCTATGGACACATTCAGGAATGCATGGATCATGCAATCCCAAATGAAAGCAAGACCCAATCCTCCAAAGGCAGACGTCCTGTGTGCTGGACACCAGCCATAAACAAACTATACAATAGAAGGATGAAGCTACTACATGATACAACAAACTCCCAAAATGTGAAGGCATCACTGATGAGTATTAGAAGACAACTACAGGCACTCATAAGATTGTCTAAGGCCATCTTTGAGAGAAGATTCCACAAGACACTGAGGATAATCACAAGGCTTTCTGTAGTTATGTTAGGAACCTGGGTGGTAATACCCAGATATGCTCAGAGGTAGTCCAAGATGTCACACGAAATACCAAACACACAGACATTGCCATCATCCTAGTGGACAGGTTCACTGCTACCTTCTCCCCCCTCCAAACCAAAAGGGCAAATATTTCTCCCAGCAGAGTGCTGCCCCCCCTGACATCTCAGATGCTCAGGTAAGAGCTGCCCTCTCCAAAGCAATAAACTCTGCATCAATGGGACCAGACAGTGTCCCAGGCTGTGTCCTACATGAACCCCAAGAAGAGCTACACCCAGACATAACACTACTGTTCAATCCCAGCCTTACTACACGATATGTGGCCAAACAGTGGCATACAGCAACAGTGGTCCCTCTACATTCATGTGGTGCCTTAACGGATCCTGGACACTATTCGCCCCATATGTCTGAATAGCTTGGTCTGCAAAGCTATGGCAAGGATCATCATGAACCTCATAAATATAGATATTGTGGACCTACAGACATGTCACCATACACAGTTTGGCTTTGTTAATGGCAGATCCTGCCTCTCAAACCTGTTTGATTTCTTTGAAACAGTCACCAAGGCCACTGTCAAGGGGAAGGTGGTCTACACAGCCTACCTGGACCTTGCCCACTTGTGCATTCTAGGGAAGCTCACCAGTGTACATATTAACCCCTATGTCACTACAGATATTGCACAGTGGCTCAAGGGCAGAACACACATGCTTAGAATTGCTGGAGCCATGTCAGCCTCAAAACCAGTTACAAGTGGTGTCCCACAAGGCTCAGCCCTGGGATCTGTCATGTTCAGTATATATTTATCAGAGGTACAGGCCAACATGGAAGTACTGTGGCTGAGCAAGTCGCAGATGATTGCAAACCGGACGCCATAATCAACTCTCCAGCTAACACATGCATCCTCCAAAAGGGCATCTTGGAAACACACGACTTGTGCCACATCCATGGCCTCAAGCTGAATGCCAAAAAGTGTATAGTCATCCCCTTTGTCAAAAACAAAGTGACCACAAAGTACCACATATGTGTTAATCCATTAAGTGCAGACGAAGGAATTATGGACCTTGGGGTACACAGGTTGATAGCATTCTCTCATTTGACAACAACATGGCCAAAGTGGTTAGGAAAACATTTTATATGGGCCACATCATCATGAAGGGATTCACATGTAGATCAGGGGAGGACATTGTGCCTCTGTACTCATCCCTCATCATGCCCATAATTGACTACAATGCTCCTGTTGGCATGCACCTTACCAGACACCTGCAGCAACTGGAAAGACCACATACATACCTCAACAAGAGGATCAAAGGGCTCAAACAGATGCCACATACTGACTGGTTAAAGAAACAGCAGCTCTACTCAGTGGCATACTGCCTCTTCATAGGCAATCTGTGCCTGACATATAAAGCCATGTCAAACCCTGGCTTAATGGCCATGCTGCACCTCAGAATATCCAGATCCCATCAGGCTACACGCTGGAAAGACTTGAACCTCAGGAGTGATATACATAGGACATGCTGGAGGGACACATTCATAACTCAGAGGCTCCCTTCATTCTGGAATATTATCCCAATAGAGGATAGGCAGAGTCACTCAGTGACTATCTTCCAGAGGGATATTAATGACTGGATGTGACATTGTAGGTTTACCCTGGGTATCACTTATGTGTCACTGTTAGACAGAGGCACAGTATACTAACCTTGGAAAAGGGCATAGCAAGATAGATTTACAATGCATGGTGAAAGCCACACACATTCTGGCTAGGTGTATAAATGCCCTAGGGCAGATATCCTTGTATGAACCTATGGACCTATGTATCTTGTTCACCATTAGCCCTATGTGCTGTTAATCACCAATGCAATCTCAATACTATGGTAGCATGTGCAAAGGTCAGTTGTCAGTCACCTCTATGGTACAGTTGTGGAATATGTGAGTCATGTAGTAATGTCACAGCTGCCACATGTACACAGTCAACCCTATCCCCTACCCATGGATGTACAACACATGTATGAGATGGAAACACATGGCCAAACTGTGGACTAAGCACTCTGAACCCAGTACTGGCATAACCTGTCAGGTGGCATGAAATACTACAGTGACTGCAATACCAGTCTGATGTGGACCTACACTAACAGCAATACAAGCACGGAAACACACCGGGTCATTTGTGGAACCTAAGGATAGCATCCTGCCTGAGTGGCAGACACCTCTGCAGCTGGCACATAGGCATACGTTAGGCCTGAACACAGCACTCATAACACATAGCACACAAATCCTGTGTGCCAAACAAGCACAGTCTGTACTACAACACTACTGCTGCGGTTGTGTTAGGTACTTTTATTGTCCAGTACAGTGAGGTCATGCTCACCAGGCTGGACAAGGTGAAGGTCACAGTGATATGCTCATGGGGCACTATGGTCCACCACATAACACAAGCTTACAGGTCAGTCAGATGCATGGACACATATGACTCAGTCATTGTCCATGCCACTACAGCTGATGTGTGATGTCCCTCACTGGGATACATGATAGGGAACATGGAAGGGCTCACTGAGCAAGTGACACAGGCTGGTAGAACCCTGACCTTGGTTGGCATCAGACCCTCACCAGGAATGCTGACATATTACTGAATGCTAATGAATTACTGTAGCTACAACACCCTAGCTGAACGGTTCTTAGCATGCGGTCACTGCATTGCTATGGAACAACGTCTTACCACTCCCACAACAGGTGAAAACATGCAGCACCTGTTCATCAACAACATGTAGACTATATGCCCCAGACCAGGTGTGTATCCCTCACTACTAGGTTGATAGCATCTACATCTCACACTGTATATACACATCCCACATGCAGCACCTGCACAGAAGACCACAGTCATAATGTTGCCCTGTGCAAATACCATGTATTCACATGTAGCAGGCATCACACATGGTAACTATTGAAGGTCACAGGTACATATGTGTATTTGGCACACACATACATCATGTGTGCATTGCTATAACTGGTTTAATCTATGTCATGCATTATTGTGAGAAACAACCCGCACACATGGGCATTCTGTGTGGGCAAAACACACGTGACATGTCTGGAATCAAAAGCCATAAATAATTATGATATTGTTTAGAAAGGGGTATGTGCTTACTGTAGTGTGTTTTCCCAGTTGCCAAAAGGGATGTTTCTTTCATACACACTTACCCCTCTTCACACACACTTGCCACATTCAAACCCCTACCTAACTATGTTATGACACTAGAGATGGACACATTAACAGAGCGCGCTATTTGCATTACTGGGAGATTTTGTTTCCCCTGATATACTTATAGGGTGCTGACATCATCAGTGTTTAGAAAGGGGAATGAGCATCCTGTGGTGTGTTTTCACAGTTGCCAAAAGGGGTGTTCCTTTCATACACACTTGCCACTTGCTGGATTCAAACCCCTACCTAAACTATGTTATGACCCTAGAGACAGATGCATTAGTGGAGCGCACTATTTGCATTACTGGGAGATTTCCTTTCCCCTGATATACTTATAGGGTGCTGATATCATCGGTGTTTAGAAAGGGGAATGGGCATCCTGTGGTGTGTTTGCACAGTTGCCAAAGGGATGTTCTTTTCATAGACACTTACCCCCCTTCATACACATTGGTTGGATTCACACCCCTACCTAACTATGTTATGACACTAGAGACGGACACATCAGCAGAGTGTGCTATTCGGATTGCTGGGGGGAATCCTTTTCTCCTGATATACTTATAGGGTGCTGACATCATCAGTGTTTAGAAAGGGGAATGAGCATCCTGTGGTGTGTTTTCACAGTTGCCAAAAGGGATGTTCTTTTCATACACACTTAACCCCCTTCACACACACTTGCTGGATTCAAACCCCTACCTAACTATGTTATGACACTAGAGACGGATGCATTAGCTGAGCATGCTATTCGGATTGCTGGGGGAAATCCTTTTCTCCTGATATACTTATAGGATGCTGACATCATCAGTGTTTAGAAAGGGGAATGAGCATCCTGTGGTGTGTTTTCACAGTTTCCAAAAGGGATGTTCCTTTTATACACACACACTTACTCCCCTTCACACATACTTGCTGGATTCAAACCCCTACCTAACTATGTTATGACACTAGAGACGGACGCATTAGCGGAGCGCGCTATTCGGATTACTAGGTGATTGCTTTTCTCCTGATATACTTATAGGGTGCTGACATCATCAGTGTTTAGAAAGGGGAATGAGCATCCTCTGGTGTGTTTTCACAGTTGCTAAGTGGAACATTTGGACTAAGTGTATGAGCATGCCCAGTTCAGCCTTCCCATGGCATGCTGTGTGAAAGATGTCTCATTTATCAAAGTGTGTGAGCATGCCCAGTGTGAGCTTTCCATATGTTGAACTCCGCAGCCCATCACATTTGTGGATGAGTGTGACCTTCAGCAAATATCTCCAGTTTATGGTTGTGTGTTCTGTGCCATGTTGTGTAGTTACTGTCCAAATGCTTTTTGTGTGAACACAACAGGGATTATACTGTGCCTGCAGGTTTTGCATGGGATACTTTGCATACAATTGTCAACATCCGTTCATACTGACCTAACACTTTAGTACTGTATAGTGTAGTGGTTCAGTACTTTCACTGTGGTGGACAGTATCCTGGGCTTTAGTCCTATCACTACTTTACATTTCCATAGTGTGCACAACAGCCTGGTTAGGGTCCAGTTGTGCACATCTGCACAAAAGCGGTGCCTCTACGGACCCTGGTAATTACCACCCCATAAGCTTAACAAGTCTGGTCTGCAAAGCTATGGAGAGGATCATAATGGAGCTCATAAACAAAGATATAGGGGACATGTAGACATTGGACCCGTCCCAGTTTGGCTTGGTCAAGGGCAGATCATGCCTTTTGAACTTGGTCAACTTCTTCAAAGCAGTCACTAAGGCCATTGATGAGGGAAGGGCAGTCCATACAGCCTACCTTGACCTTGCAAAGGCTTTCAACACAATACCCCACTCGGGTATTGTAGAAAAACCTACCAACCTAAATGTAAACCCATATGTCACAAGATGGGTTGCAAACTGGCTTAAGGACAGGACCCATAGGGTTAGAGTTGCTGGCGCTATGTCAGACTCCAAGCCGGTCACAAGTGGTGTCCCACAGGGCTCAGTCCTTGGCCCCCTATTGTTCGTCATCTACTTCTCAGAAGTACAGGCCAACATGGGAGGACTTTGGCTGACAAAGTTTGCAGATGACTGCAAACTGGGCGCCATAATGGACAGTGCATCAGACACGGATATCCTTCCGAAGGGACTCACGGAAACTGATAGCTGGTGCCAGAGCCATGGCCTGACGTTAAATGCCAAAACATGTATAGTCATACCCTTCGGGAAAAGCAAGGCAACCCCAAGCTACCATATAGGTGGCAATCCTGTAAGCACAGAGGAGGTTATCATGGACCTGGGGACCCAGGTTGACAGTGGCCTTTCTTCTGACACTCACGTTGCTAACGTGGCTAGAAAGACCTTCTACATTGCCCACCTGATCATGAAGGGATTCACATCCAGATCTAGTGAGGTCATTGTTCCCCTGTACTCTTCACTTATCAGAACAATGATCAAGTACAATGCCCCATTCTGGATGTATCTCACCCGACATCTGCAGCAATTGGAGAGACCCCAAAAGTCCCCCACCAAAAGGATAAAGGGACTCCAACATCTGTCATATGCTGCCAGATTGAAGACACTCCAGCTCTATTCAGTCACATACCGTCTGCTCAGAGGTGACATGTGCCTGACATGCAAGGCCATGTCCAACCAGGAAGTAATGGACATGCTCCACCTCAAAACCGCCAAATCCACCAGAACCACTAGGGCAAGTGACTTAAACCTTAGCAGGGATATAAGTAGGACATATTGGAGGGATAGATTTATCATTCAGAGACTCCCTATGCTGTGGAATACAATCCCGGTCCATGTGAGGCAGAGCACCTCGCTGGCTCTGTTCAAGGGGAATCTTGACCTGTGGATGGGAGATCATAGGTTTACCCCAGGGATCGTCTCTGTGTCACTGCTGGACAGAGGCACGACAAACTAATGGGCACAGTATTGTTTCCATATAAGGGGTGGCGTACGCCACAAAACTCTGGGCTAGGCTTATAACTGCCTTAGGGCAGATAGCCTAGTATAAACCTATGACCCTATGAACCTATCTGACCATGTTGCATTATGTTCAGATATGAACTACTTACAACAGCCTCATCCAACATCAGTAGTGTATTCCACAACATAGGTGTACATTGGCAAACACTACCGATGTGCTCTAGGCCATTTCTAATGCTAGTCAGAGAGTGTGTTTGTCCTTCGACACATTGTAAGTGTGGTTTGCCATGACATATGTCTTGTTTAGTATACTGTGCCTCTGTCTACCTGTGACATAACATTGATACCCAGGGTACACCTACCATCTCCCATCCACTCATTAAGATTCCTGTTGAGGAGAATCAATGAGTGACTCTATGGATAACCTGCACTGGTAGTTTACTCATGCGTGGGGGTGGCTTCTGTGTTATGGATAATGCAGTACAGCTTGTCCTATGTATGTCAGTGCTGGGGTTCAGGTCCCTCATGTGCATAGCTCACTGCCATTCAGATTGTACAAGGTGCAGCATGTTCATTGATTCCAGCTTGGACATGGCTTTCTACATCAGGCACAGCTTGCGTCTGGGTGGCCAGCATGGCAGTGTGTGGAGTTGCACTCTGTTTAATCAGGCAACACATTACATGTGTTCAAGCTCTTTGATACTCCTGGTGAGGTACTGTTGTGGACTTTACAGTTGATGGAGGTGTCTGCTGAGGTACACCCCACAGGGGCTGTTGTGGCCATTTGTAACGCTGATGAAGGATAACTGCAGAACCACAATGACCTCCCCTTATCTAGATGTCATAACCTTCATGATTAGGTTGGTATATGGATTGTTTCTGTTAACACTACAGCCACATGTTTGTCCAATGCAGGATATCTATCACCTTGTGTACCCGGGTCTGTCATTACATGTTAAGTATGTAATGGGTTAACACCTATGTGGTAATTGGTGGTCACTTACTGTATATCCACAGAGGTTGACTATACAGTTTTCTCCATTTAACATGCTGACATGGCTATGGCACCGGTTGTCTGTTTCTATGTGGCCCTTTTGTGGGATGCTTGTGTCAACTGGAGTGTCAGATATGTTAGGCGGTTTGTAGTCCTCTGCAAACATGTTCAGGCACAGTCGTTACATGTTGGCCTGTACCTATGGGGCATATATACCAGACGGGGAAGGTCCCAGGACCAAGCTTTGTGGGATACCTGTTATATGTGGTTTGTAGTCTGACATGGCTGCAGCATGTCTGACCATGTCAGTTCTGTCATTGGTCTGGTTTGCAACCCCTCTAGTGACATTGGGGTGTATATCTAAGCTGGTGAGCATATCTATATTGAACACGTAGGGTATTGTATGGAAGGCTTTGCAAGGTCCAGCTACACTGTGTGGACCACATTGCCCTCATCAGTGACCTCAATTACTGTTTCAACTGAGTCACACATGTTTAGGGGCAGGGTCTGCACTTCATAAACCCACACTGGGTAGGGTCGGGTGTCAATAGATCCCCATTATTGTTATGTCTGCGGTACATGCTGATCCTTTCCATAGCTGTGCAGACCAAGCTGCTCAGGATTCTGTGGTGGTTGTTTTTAGTATCCATTCAGGCGACACCTTTCTTGAGAACAACCACTGTTGCTGTACACTGCTCTTTGGGTACATATCCTGTGGTAAGGCTGACATAATGTCAGGGAGGCAGCAGTCTGTTGGGAAAGATATTTGGCATTATGAGGGGGGGGGGGTTTGCACTGCACCTGTCAGGCTGTATGTTGGCAATACATGTGTGTGTGTTTGGTATGTTGTTTGTAATATTTGTGTGATCCAGAGCATATCCAGGAATTCACAACACGCTTACTACCATCAGTTGCAGCAGCCTTGGGGTTATCCTTAGTGTCCTGTACAATTTGTATCATAATAGGTTCATAGGTTCATACTAGGCTATCCACCCTAGGGCATTTGTAAGCCTAGCCACAGTGCGTGTGGCTTTTGCCACCCCTTGCTATGTGAATATTATGGCCATTTATGATTTACTTAGCTGTGCCTCTGTCTGGACATGACACAGTAAATACCCCCAGTGTACATCTACAATTATCCATCCATTTTGCTAACTTCCTGTTGAAGAGTGTCAGTGAGGGGCTCTGCCTAACATGTAGTGGTATTCTGTTCCAGGGTGTGGAGAGACTCAAGGTTAGGTATCTGTTCCTCCAGCACATCCTATTTGATTATGTGTTAAGGTTGACATCTCTGACTCACACAACTCCGATGGCTTTGAGTTTTTTGGGGTGGAGCATGTCCATTACTTCTGTATTGGACATGGACTTGTACAACAGACATACAATGCCTCTGTGTAGGCAGTATGTGACTGCATTCAGCTGTGGTGTCTACAGCCAGGCAGCATATGAGATATATTTGAGACCCTTTCTGACTCTTGCTGAGGTTCCTTTGAGGTCTTTCTAACTGCTGCAGGTGCCAGGTAATGTACATCCCAAATGAGGCATTGTATTACAATATGGTCTGATAGGGGAACAGTATAGGGGCACAATGACCTTTGTTGACGTAGATGTAAATCCTTTCATGATACAGTGTCCAATATAGACAGTCTTCCTAGACAAATTGGCGATGTGACTGTCACATAACAGGTGACTGTCCACTTGTGTCACTAGGTCCCTGATTACTCCTTCCACACATAATGGTTTACCACCTATGTGGTAATTTGTGTGTACCTTGTTTTGTATTTGGTGGTACATTCATACTGTCCACTGTCTTCAGGACAGTGGGGTGGGGTTCCTGTGTGTGAGAGTGTGGTCTGTAGCATGCTACAGACAGTACAGCAGTCTTGCCTACAGTTTGTTGCACATGGGTGGACTGCAATGACATAAGCATTGTCAGTTAACTGGACGTATGGCTGTCTGTGCTGAATATGGATACTCACCCTCCTTTTATGTTTTGTTACAGGTTTTGTGGCCATAACACATGATATGTGGTATTACCTGGTAGTGCTGGTGTGCTGTCACAAGTCTTGCAGCAGGTTTCTATCACTGGACAGACATCAATGTTCTCCATACTGGGGAGGGCCTCAGGAGCATGCATATTGAGGTTTACACATCTGGCATTGATCAGCATTACCCTTCTGTTTCTTTCCAGTTTTGTTTTCTATGGTGGTGGGTTGGTCTTTTTGGCCTTGCCTACGGAAGGATCTCTGTAGGTTGCAAAAGCCTTAGGCAATATCCAGACGCTCATGGATAACAGGTGCAAGCCATCCCTGGGACAGCAACATGTCTCACTATGGAGTCACCTATTACAACTGTATCAGGCATGTTGTTTCTCCTTCTGTCCTGTGACTGTTTGGCACACCAGCTTTGTGTACTATGTGTTACATGTGCTATGTCTGGAGGTTATTTTATTGGGTGTCTGCTTTGGAGGCTTGTGTTGGTGTTGTGTGTTTGTAATTAGGGCCTCTGGGAATGTTTTTGTGTTTATGTGTTTGGTTTACAGTTGTTGTAGGTCTATGTGGGACTGGGTTTGTGGTGTATGTGGTTACCTTGTCCTCCTGACTAGTTTTGACAGTACTGATTTGGGGGTGCTCAGGCTCCGGTTTGGCTACCTGGTTGCGTCTATCACATACATTTGTATTTATTGGGGTAAGTTGTTGTTGTGTGTGTACTTGGGACAGGTGTCACATTGCCACTGGATTCACAGATTCTACTTGTTTTGCCTGGCCTTAGTGGATTGTATGTGTGGACACATTTTATTGCCATACTACTGATCACTGATTACTTCACTTTTCATGTTTGATCTATCATGTGGTAGCTTCCTCATTCTCTTCTGTGGTTTAGTGATTGCTGGAGTCCAGCATGACAGATGCCTGGGTGTATGGCATTGTGTCTTGTTGTTTGTGATTGCAGACTCCAAGCACTCTTGGCTGTGTTCATGGTATGCCTGTATAACATGTTCTGCAATGTGTCCCATATTCTGGACCTGCACAGGGCTTTTTATGGATTCGACATTGGTTTGTAGGGGTGCAAGCTATGCTTTATACATGTGTTTCACTGTGGTAATCTGGCCAGGGACTGGGGTCAGGATGTGTAACTACAGTGTGATTACTCTATGGTCTGGTCTTACCAGTGAGGGATACACTTCTCATCTTGACATCCAGTACACATATTTCTGATTATCACATCCAGTATGCTTACCCCTCTTGTGGAAGTGTTACATTTTGCATGTCCATTTTGTTTGATGGATTCTGGGAAATTGTCTACACTTGTGTCAGTGCTAGTATAATACAAAGAGTATAGTGACAAACACCTCAAAAGCTGACTTCACACTTCTTCAGACTGAGATGGTATCCGTTAAGCCCACTGGGCCAGTGGAAACCACAGCACACAATGGTGACTCCTTCACAGACGCTTTCTACGGACATCTCCGAGATAGCATGGACCATGCAATCACAAATAAAAACAAGACCCTCTCCACCAAGGGAAAGTGGCCTGTCTGGTGGACCACAGCCATAAACAAACTGTATAACAGATGAAGGATACTAATGCAAGACAGAGCTACATCTCCTAAAGGGAAGGCAGCTGTGATCAGCACTAGTAAAAAGCTACATTCTCTCATAAAGACATCCAAGGTCAACTTTGAGACATAAATCACCAAAGACAATAAAGATAACCACACTGCCTTCTTCAGTTATGTCAGGAACCTGGGTGGGAACCCTCAGATATGCTCTGAGTTGGTACACAACAACATATATTTCAGTGACCTGACAGATATTGGCAACATACTGGCAGACAGGTTCAGTGCAATTTTCCCCCTCCCTCACCCCCAAAAGAAGATAGTTATCACAGCTGAATGTACCCTCACTGTCATCTCAGATGTCCATGTGAGAGCTGCACTCAGCAAAGACAAGAACACAGCATCAATGGGACCTGATGGTATCCCCAGTTGCATGCTATGTGAACTCCAGAAGGAGCTAAACCCGTATGTACAAATGCTATTTAACCTTAGCCTTGCTACAGGATATGTACCTGAACACTGGTGTACAGCAACAGTGGTCCCACTCCACAAAGGAGATGCCTCCACAGACCCTGGGAACTACCACCACACAAGCTTAACCAGCCTTGTCTGCAAAGCTATGGAAAGAGTCAGTATGGAGCTCTTAAACAGAGACATTGGTGACCTACAGACCCTTGATCCCACCCAGTTCAGCTTTGTACAGGGCAGATCCTGCCTTTGCACCTAGTTGACTATTTTGAAACTGTCAGTAGGGCCATTGATGAGGGCTATGCGGTCCACACAGCCTACCTGCACTTGGCTAAGGCCTTTGACACAATACCCCACTCAGGCATCATAGACAAGCTCAACAGCTGAAATATAAAATCATATGTCACAGGATAGTTTGCAAAATGGCTAAGAAACAGAACCCATAAAGCCGACATTGCAGGTGCCTTGTCAGATTCAAAGCCAGTCACAAGTGGTGTCCCACAAGGATCTGTCCTGGGACCCCTCTTATTTTGCATTTACTTTTCAGATGTGAAAGCAAACATAGGAGGGTTGTGGCTGACAAAGTTTGCAGATGACTGCAACCTAGGCACCATAGTGAATACATCAGCCGGCACACACATCCTACAGAATGCCATCACAAAGACAGATAGCTGGTGCCGGAATCATGGCCTGAAACTGAATGCAACTGATGTGTAGTCATCCCCTTTGGGAGGAACAAAGTACCCACAAATCAATACATAGACAGCAACCCACAGAGCACAGAAAACAAATCAGACACCTGGGGACACATGTAGATAGTGACATCTCGTTTGACACCCATGTTGCCAAAGTGGTTATAAAGACTTTCTATCTTGCCCACCTTATCATGAAGGGTTTTCCATCCAGATCAAAGGAGGTCATTGTACCACTATACGTCTCCCTTATCAGGCCCATGATTGAATACAAAGCCCCCATTTGGTATGTACCTCACCCAGCACTTGCAACAGCTGGAGAGACCCCAAAAGTACCTTACCAAGAAGATCAGGGGTCTACAACACATGTCATATGCTACCAGACTAGAGGAAATCCAGCTTTATTCAGTGGCATACCGCATACTTACAGGTGACCTATGCCTGACATACAAGACCATGTCCAATCAGGATTTGGTGGACATGCTCCACTGCAAGCAATCCAAATCCACCAGAACCATGGGAGCTGAAGATTTGAACCTCAGCACATACATGTATAGGACATGCTGGAGGGACAGAGTCATAACTCAGAGGCTTCTCACACTCTAGCAAAGTATCCCAGTTCATGTTAGACAGAGTCCCTCACTGACTCTCTTCAAGAGAAATCTGGACAACTGGATGTGAGATTGTAGGTTTACCCCAGGGGTCCTCCCTGTGTTATTACTAGACAGAGGCACAGTCAAGGTATTCAATTACGTAAGGGGGTCATAATGTGTCACTACTAAGTGAGAGGCACAATATTCGGAATCTATTCTGTACACTTATTACCACTATAAGGGGTGGCAATAGCCACATCACTATGGCTAGGCTTATAAATGCACTAGGGCAGATAGCCTAGTAGTAAACTATGAAACTATGGTGTATGTGTAGGTATTGTCAGTCAAGCAATATAATGTGGTTTGGGGGGCTTGATATCTTCCTGTATTCCAACAGTTTTTTGTCTATTCCTTCTAGCATGTCAAGGGATCAGTTGCTAGTGTCCTCTCCTGCTCAGCTGGTGAACCAGGGAATATTGAGGCAATGTTACAATTGCCCCATGTACACAGACAACCCTCTCCTTCTCCCACAAAACACAAATACATGCAAGAGATGCAACTATATAGCCAAACTGGAGGCTGAGCTCTCTCAACATAGGACTGGCAAGACCAGAGAGGAGGAGAAGGTAACCACACACACCACAAACCCAGTCTCACATAGCACTATCACAACTTCAAATCATACACATAAACATACAAAGACATACTCGGAGGCTCTGATCAGAAATCTACCATAACAGCAGAGGCCACCAAAGCAGACACACAAACAACTGCCTCCACAGGGCACAACACATGCAACACATAGACCACAGAGTCACTGTGCCAAACATTCACAGCCCTTAAGGCCAAACACAATGCCAGACACACTTGTCATATGTGACTCCATAGTCAGACACACTGACGTCCCGCTCACCAGATTGAGTAAGGAGAAGGTCACAGTAAGCTGCCTATCAGGCGCTGGAATCCACCACATAATGCAAACACTCAGGTCACTCAACTGCAAGTACAAGTATGACTCAGTCATTGTCCATGCTGGTGTGAACGACCTGAGATGTACCTCCCTGGACTACATGAAAAGAGACATAGAGGAGCTCTCTGATTATGTAGCCCAGGCAGGTATGACCCTGACCTTGAGCAGTATCCTACCTTCACCAAGAATGATGCCACAATACGGAGACAAGATGATCAGCTGTAATAATTGGCTTAAACTATGGTGTCATTCAAAGGGGATGCAATGTCTGTCTGCCTGGGATGACATGCTGGACAAGCCACGCTGATTCACAAGGGACGGCTTGCACCTGTCATTCCTGGGCTTCCGGATTTTGGCTAAGGCTCTTGCCACCCCCATTGTGCCTTTTTTAGGCAAGGCTCAGATTCTAAACCTACCACCCTAGAACACAAAAAAGGAAATAAACTAAGGGTAATGCTGCTCAATGCCAGAAGTCTCAACCTCAAGATGCACGCACTCAAAGCCCTTCTCAGTATGGAGAACATCGATGTCTGTGCTGTGACTGAAACCTGGTTCAAGGCTCCTGACAGCACCCCAGCACTATCAGGTGTTACCTCATATCATGCGTTCCGGCCCCAAAATCCGGACAACACGAAGAAAGGAGGGTGGGTGTCCATATTCATCAAGGACACCCTCACCTCAGGGTTGGTGGCAACACACGATGCATCGGAGACCATCCAGGTGCAATTAACCATAGGCAAGACTGCTCTGCAGTTTGTGGCATGTTACAGGCCACCCTCTCAAACTCAGGAACCTCACACAGCTTTCCTGAAAACACTGGAGGGGATAAATGTATCTCCAAACACCATCATACTGGGTGATTTCAACTATCTAAATATAGACTGGGATCACTACTCAAGCCCCAACACTCTAGCCCAAAGGTTCCTAGAGTTCATAAACTCAAATGCCATGGAACAACTAGTCACCATCCCCACAAGAGGAGACAACATACTAGATCACATCATCACGAACATGGGGTCACAATGTTCAACACCAGAAGTATACCCATCATTGGTGAGATCAGATCATAAACTAATCTCACTGGAAGTCCACATCCCGCCCCACCCCAGATAAAAAAGACCACAGTGAAGAACTTCTCAAAAGCCGACTTCACACTTATAAAGACTGGTGTGGTCTCTTTCAAGGCCCCAAGCCAGCGGAAACCATTACCCAAGCCGCTGAATCACTTACAGATGCCTTCTACCAGCACCTCCAGGACTGCATGGATCAGGCAATCCCAAACAAAACAAAGACTCTTTGTACCAAAGGCAAGCATCCAGTCTGGTGGACCCCAGCCATAAACAAGCTCTACAACAGAAGGAAGGAGCTACTACAAGATAGAGCAAAATCCGTAGAAGGGAAGACACCCCTGCTCATTATAAGTAAAAAACTGAGATCTCCCATAAAATCATCCAAGGCAAATTTTGAGAGAAAACTCGCTAAGGACTCAAAAGACAATCATAAGGCCTTTTTTAGCTATGTTAGAAACCTGGGAGGAGACTCCCAGACATGCTCAGAATTAGTTCAAAATGATGTAAAAATCACTGAACCTACAGACATTGCCAACATACTGGCTGAAAGGTTCAGTGTAGATCCCCCCCCCAAAGGGAGAGATATCTATACGAGAGGATTGTAGCCCCCCAAACATCTCAAATGCTCAGGTGAGAACTGCTCTATCCAAGGCGAGACACACAGCATCCATGGGACCAGATGGTGTCCCCAGTTGTGTGCTCCACGAACTCAATGAGGAATTAAACCCGCAGTTAGGGCAGCTGTTTAATCTTAGCCTCACCTCAGGATACGTACCCAAGGAGTGGCGTATGACAACGGTTGTCCCACTTCACAAAGGAGGTGCCTCCACCGACCCCGGAAACTACCGTCCCATCAGCTTGACAAGCCTGGTCTGCAAAGCTATGGAGAGGATCATAATGGAACTCATAAATGAAGACATAGGGGACTTGCAGACTTTGGATCCAACCCAGTTTGGCTTTGTCAAGGGCAGATCATGCCTTTTAAACTTGGTTGACTTTTTCGAAACAGTCACCAAGGCCATTGATGAGGGCAAGGCAGTCCACACAGCCTACCTTGACCTGGCAAAGGCTTTCGATACAATACCCCACTCGGGTATGATTGACAAACTCAGCAGCTTAAATGTAAACCCATACGTCACAAGATGGGTTGCAAACTGGCTAAGTGACAGAACCCACAGGGTCAGAGTTGCTGGCGCCATGTCACACTCCAAGCCTGTCACAAGTGGTGTCCCACAGGGCTCAGTCCTGGGCCCACTTTTGTTCGGCATCTACTTTTCAGAAGTACAAGCAAACACAGGAGGATTATGGCTGACAAAGTTTGCAGATGAATGCTAACTAGGAACCATAGTTGAAAACCCATCTGACACAGACATCCTTCAATAGGGTCTCATAGAAACGGATAACTGGTGCCAAAGCCATGGCCTAAAGTTAAACGCTAAACAATGCATAGTCATACCCTTCGGGAAAAACAAGGTTACCCCTAGTTCCCATATAGGTGGCAATCCTCTAAGCACAGAAGAGGTTATCAGGGATCTGGGCACCCAGGTTGACAGTAACCTTTCGTTTGACACTCACGTTGCCAAAGTAGTTAGGAAGACCTTCTACATTGCCCACCTGATCATGCAGGGATTCACATCTAGATCAAGGTAGGTCATTGTTCCCCTGTACTCATCACTCATCAGACCAATGATTGAGTACAATGCCCCGTTCTGAATATATCTGACCCGACACCTGCAGCAATTGGAAAGGCCCCAAACATTCCTCACCAGAAGGATAAAGGGTCTCAAAAATATGTGTTATGCTGCCCGACTGAAGGAACTCCAGCTCTATTCAGTCGCTTACCGTCTGCTCAGAGGTGGCCTGTGCCTGACATACAAGGCCATGTCCAACCCGGAATTAATGAACATGCTTCACCTCAAAACCTCTAAATCCATCAGAACTACAAGGGCAAGAGACTTAAACCTCAACACGGCTATTAATAGGGTGTGCTGGAGGGACAGATTCATCACCCAGAGACTCCCTATGCTGTGGAACAACATCCTGGTACATGTGAAGCTGAGCACCTCGCTGGCTTTGTTCAAGAGGAATCTTGACCAATGGATGGGAGATCGCAGGTATACCACAGGGATAACCTCAGTGTCACTGCTTGACAGAGGCACAGCAAAATAATGGGCATATTATCCTTCAAACTGAAGGGGTGGCAGAAGCCACAAAACTCTGGGCTAGGTCTATAAATGCCCTAGGGCAGATAGCCTAGTATGAACCTATGAACCTCTGAACATAGGCCTGGTGCAGTTCCTGCTATTAGGACAGTGGTCTGCAGCAAGCTATATAGTAGTAGGCAGTTTTAACAATTGGTATTTGACCATGGCTAATCCATGTTGCTTCTTGTTGTGGTACCAACATGGGGGTGTGATTATCCATTACATTTATTGCTAGTCACCCTTGTTTTGTAGCTTGTTCCATGTTTTTGCACATGTACATCACTGTATGAGGTGTGACCTGGTAGTGTTAGGGTGCTGATGTGGGTTTTGACCCAGTTTTCTATTACAGCACTGATATCTACATTCTCTATACTGTGTGCATTTACACTGCACGCATCTTGCTGTTTATACTTCTGGCATTGGGTAGCATTACATCTAGGTTCCTATCCCTTGTGGTACCTATGAAGGTGGGTTTGTGTTTTTGTGGTTTATGATTGGTGAGGATGGATGTTAGTCAGGGTCCTCAGGTGTGCATATGGTACATGGTGTTACATTACTTAACACATGGCATTCATGCCTCAGGTGGTGCTGCAGGGCTGCCTCTGTCGGATGCACATACTACACTCCCTGTACATGTTTGGAAGCAGGTTGTGTCATGTTAGGCATCCCTGTTACTATATGAGTGAGTCAGAGTGGGTATCAGTCCCAGTGTTCCTACTGACCAAGTGTATGTGCTATGCGTTGCCTCTTTGCCAAGGCCAGGGTATACTGGGCATGCCTCCTTCTGCCTACTAGGGCAAGGTCAGGTTGTTCCTCCACCGAGTCACCCTCTGCCTGTGGTGGCCTTGGCAATGGTGGGGGTATGTTTGGCCCAGTCCTATGCTGGTCCTGCTGCAGCAGTTTCCGCAGGATCATATTATGTAGCATAGCACATATCATGATCATTTGGGTACATGTAGTTGGTGTGTACTGCAAGGCTCCACCAGATGTGTCCAGACACTGGAACCGTGACTTGAGCAGCCCAAACACACGCCCTATGGCATTACGTGTTTGTGCGTGTGCCTCATTATGGCGTTCCTGTTCAGGTGTGTGTGCATTTCCGATGGGTGTCATCAGCCACGGCTCAAGTGCATAACCTGCATCCCCCACTAGGTGTCCGTGTGGGAAGTCCCCACTGGCAAATGATTGGTACAGCTGCGTCAGATGCCAGATGTGGGAATCGTGGTAGCTCCCAGGGCAGCCAGCACACACATTCATTATTATGCCCTGGGCATCACACACGACCTGGCAGTTGATGGAGGGGAATCCCTTGCGGTTAATGTAGGCTCTACCCCGCTCACTGGCTGGTGCTTTGATGCGTATGTGCGTGCAGTCTATTGCACCCAGTACCTCAGGGTGTCCCGCTATTTGCTGGAAGAGACGCATATTGCTGGCCAATACCTCACGGGCATTGGGGAAATATACATGATCACCGACATGTGCTGACATGGCATCCAGGAACTGGTGCAGTACCCTGGAGGCTGATGCCTGTGATATCCCCATCATATCACCGGTCGGTCACTGGAAGGTACCTGTTGCTAGTATTCTTAGGCCAACACATACCTTGGTTTCCACTGGGATGGGTTCCCCTCTGTTGGTTCTGTGTGTGAGGCGTGGCCTGCACAGCTCAACAATTTGCTGCAGAAGGTCTCTGTCCACTCTGTAGCGCTCTACTATCTCCAGCTCATGTAACCCATGGTAGGTGACCCTGGGCCTGTATACTCTTCTCCTTCTCCTCACTCTGGGTTGTCTGTCAGCATCTGCATTGTCACCACCCTCAGCAATTCGCCTATGCCTGATTATAACAGCTATGGCAGCCCCTAGCATTTCTGCTCTGAGTTCAGCTTTTTTCAGTTTTCAATTCTGATAGCTTACTTTCTTGCAGTATCTCTTGTGAGAAACACCCTGCACTGCTGTTTGCAGTGTTTTAAGTGCTGGGTTGGGCCTCTAGTCTGCCTGTGTAATTGCCTGCTTCCAATTGTTTCCACCAATTACCTCCAGCAGTATCCTCTGGCAGCTTCCTTGTATTCTGGTTGTTTCCTGTTTTCTCTCTGTTTCCTCAGGGGGAGCAATGTGCACACCAGCTTAAGCACGCTCACAGTTACTTAAACATGCGCACACATCCTTACACGGTGTTACACGCGCGCACACATCCTTACACAGTGTGAACTCAGCTGATTCATGTTAAAATGCGCATGCATGTATATCAAGAAAGTTTGAGTGTAGGGATAGTGTGCACCCTCTATTTCTTGACTTTCCTAGTGTTCTGTTGGGACACACCTCTCTCCCTGATGCCTGTCTGTCATCTGTCACCTTACATTGCCCTCCAATCTGATACATTTATTTCTATCATTCTCCCCCATGATGTCACCTACCTCTTACTCTGTTCCTCCCCCTTCTGTAACTCTTACACTACTCAGAAAGTGCTCATTACCTATGTGGCAGTGTGATTCAGTATTGTAACCCTCATTTACATAGGATTGCCTAGTAATGCTTAGTTACATGTCTTACACGAAGCTTCCCCCCCTTGACAACCACTACACGGAGGTCATATTGTTTTTGGTCTGCTAGTCCCTCCATTGTCATTCCATGTAATACATAAATCCCACAATTGTGGGCTTATAAGCTTCGGTTTTCAATTTTAGGCAGCACACCCCGTTTGCGCGGGTGTGCTCTGCAGTTAAACATCAAAATCCCACGTAAAAAAAAAAAGTTATTTAAAATACTTTTGCAACACTTTTTATTGCCAGTGGCCACATATTTGGCCATTGGCATGCTAAATGAAACATATGCACCCTTTATTTGGAGCTGACATAGCTCCGTTGTCAATTTTGCAGAAATGTACTCAGTTGTCAGCTGAGT
The DNA here is from genome assembly GCF_019279795.1 of Protopterus annectens. Classification (NCBI taxonomy): domain Eukaryota; kingdom Metazoa; phylum Chordata; order Ceratodontiformes; family Protopteridae; genus Protopterus; species Protopterus annectens. Next base: position 544,858,568 of record NC_056730.1, on the reverse strand, counting down.
ACATTTCTGCAGCTAACACTTCCGTTACATGGACTGGTTTAGGCTTCTTGGATCGCTCAAATACCTCATTTGCATATCTTTGAGCTGCAAATGAGGTATTGAGCATTTCCACGCCCAGTCCGTGTAAGAGACGTGTTAGCTGTCTCTTACACGGAGGTTTGGGCTGTTCCTGGATCGGGAGGCTTACACGGAGGCTTACACTACTCTTAAACTCCGTGTAAGCCTTCCTGAATCCTGCCCTACTCAGCTCTTTATAACTTTAAGAATATAGTCAGTATTTGGGTTATTTATCCAGAAGTATACCTGACATCAGCCAAAATCTAAAGTCTGCACACTTACAGAACAGTAATCTCTTGCATGCATGCACAGTTTATTGAATAAATCCACTCTTCTATACTTTGGAACATCAGGAGAGTTTATTCGCATTAACTCACTATAGCTAGGAGTATTCACACCAAAGGAAAATTATTTTTTGGCACACTGGAAGCAATCCAGACATTAAACAGGACTATGTGCTTGTTATATTTGCAATTATCCTTTCATAGTGTGTTCACTTTTAAATTTGGAAACAAAAATCAGCAAATATTTGGCATTTTTGCATAGTCACTCTGAATGGCATAGAATTATACAGAGTCAATGAATATTGTGTTTCAGCTTTCACATCTGCATGAACTCATTTAAAATTACTGAGACATTTGCTTGTGGACTTGATACGTGAGCACAAAAATTTCATTAGAGTTTAAAAAATATGAGCAAGGAAAAATATGAAAGACAAGCCTGCAAGTAATACCTTTGCAACTAGCTTTGATAATCCTGTTGCCTCTAGGCTTTTGAGCTCAAATTTTCATGGTTGTGTAGAATTGTTCTGAGGCTACTGATGTCTGCTTTTTGGTGACATTTTCTCGATTCTCTGAATGTTACTGCTACATTAGCAGACAAGTCTATACTGCAAGATGTTTGACAAGATGTACTTTCTTGGAGGGCTCAGAAAGTGAAATACCTAAACTGTGTTTTTACCTGGAGGCACACTAACATTTCTAGCTTAACTCCAATTACGCTTTCTCCTCTTTAACCTTCAGCATTATGATGAATATCTTCCACCATGTTCTTCAGTTATACTAGACTGTCATTTGCTTTATCATTCTCAGAAACAGAACATGTCTGACCTACTAATTTACTTCTTGCTACTTTGCTAATTTTGCTTTATAAATTTGAAAGCCGTGAATGCATTCTAGATCACTGACTGCATAGAGCTATATATTCTTTTAGTCAAGATCACCAATCCCCAACATCACGAGTTAATTTGGAATGAACCAGTGTTGATATGTGATGAACAATTTTTACACTGACTGGTACTAACTTCAGGAGAACTGCAGTGATCAATTAAAAATAACTTCTAATATTGGAGAGCAGTACCCCACACTTCCAGTGATTAGGTATCATAGTTAACTCTATGCTGAAGAAAAATGTGCAAGCTGTAAAAAGGCATTCATCAAATTATAATACTGTTTCTGTCCGCTTTGCTTTAGCAGTTTTAGGAGTGCTAGTTTCTGCCAAAAATAAACCTTTTAATCAGATTATTACTGATTGTTGGCATAATGGTTAAGGTGTTTACTTCACAGACACAAGGTGTGAGATTTGATTCTCCCATGAGATAATTGCCCACAAGGGCAGTTAGCCTAATTCTAATCTATGAATCTATTTACTGTAGATCTGTTCGACCCTGTACTGCTGCTTAATGGAGTATATACCAGGTGTGATCTTTCCCACCATGACAAGATCCACTATTGTAATTCCCTTTCCCACTTTTTCTCACTTAGTGAATATTTCTTTTCACAGAGAATTAAGTTGTTTCTTTTTGCTTATTTATATTTTATTAACCTTGTTAGCCCTATAGAGGAGAATTGAAAAAGAGATGTGTCCATATATAAACAGTTTTGATGTGCAGGAAAAACAGTGGTACAATAATGATGACAACTAATGAGAAACCTAATTCAAATGTATAGTACAAAAGTGTAAAAAGAAAACAGTATCAAAAACAGACTAACTCAAGCTACTATGACTACTACTGCTACCACTACTACTACAACCACCACTACTACTATTACTACTATTATACTACCACTACTACCACCACTACTACTGCTACCACAGCTACAACTACCACTACTACTATTACTGCTATTAGACTGCTACTACTATTGCTATTAGTACTATACCACTACTAACACTACTACTACTGCTACCACAACTACAGCTACCACTTCTACTCTTACTGCTATTACACTGCTACCATTACTACTATTAGTACTATTATACTACTACTACTGCCACTACTATACTACTGCTACTACTACTGCTATTACTATTATACTACTACCACTATTGTTACTAGTACTACCACTACTACTATTACTATTATATTACTACAGCTACTACTACTATACATCTATTGCAATTCCTACTATTACTACTGTTGTAGTACCAGTTCTGCTACTACTAATAGTAGTGGCATGTCTTATGTTATGTAACATAACTTGTTCAGTGTTCTTTTTTGTTACTGGGTGGCTCACTTTCACTCTACCTATTCCTTTTTCTGCTACACTCACATAAAGTCCCAATGCATCTAGTACTTACTTCAGTTTGTCTGGAAGACAATGAATGCTTTTAATGCTGTTTTTTTCCAGGACAGTTTCTTTCCATTTTCATCTTCTATCAGTCTTTTATTGTGTTAATGTATGTCGATAATTCATGTATTAATCATTTGATTAACATGGTTTACCTCCAATATCTTAATTTTTCTGTTGTGCTGTCATTTAACAGGAATGGCCTGAGGAATACTTTTCTTTCTTGCATGAATCCTAGCAATGCGATGTTGGTGACACTAACCTAACTATACAACATAATGAAATTGGGGTAGAAAGGTTGCCTAAAAAAAGCAATAAGTTTATGTCAGTGGCCATAGCTAATAGAACACAGCACAGTGAAATGGGTGAGAAGTCTGGTCTACATCATGCCAGTCACATGACATCAGTGACCTAATCTAAGGAAACACTACATCAGAATGTATGTCTATACCTATAACACAGCAGCCTTATGTGATAAATGAACATGTTAATATTACACCAAGATATAATAGGGAATTCTTTCCAGTTTGCACTAGTCACATGACATGAAGGGCTTCCCATAGTCATACAAGTGCATGAAATACAGAGAACTCTTTTAACATCTAATTACATGACATCAGCAGCATCCAGACACAATGCATGATTATAAAGGAGGGATTCTAGTGGCAGTGGGTAATGTGCTGACAACTCCTCGGTTGTATTTTACAGGCATGCAATGTCTCACACCACTTCTGTCTCTCAAAGTGTCTCACAGTCCACCCTTATTTTTGATTGCAATTAAAATAATTTTTCAATATGACTTTTTTTGTGCATATTTTTGTTATGGCATGCCAAGTTGTCACAGATCTGTGCATACAGCCTGACAGTTCTCCTTAGTCATGGCAACCATTTCAGTCTTCAGTATGATCTTATTTCACCTCTGGGTTAACCCTTTCCCTTAAGGTGGTGAAAACCACTCACACTTCCTCTCTTTGCCAGTTCACTGGCCATCTAAATATTTTTCCAACAAGGATCACCAGTAGAGTGACTGGATACCTTATAAACAACAACAATCAAATATAAAATAATAAAATTACAGATGTTCAAGCACTTTATGCCACAGGGACACCTTAAGGCATAAATGACACATACACTGGTAAATGTAAAACACTGTATCACTTCACATTTCTTCTTATTTATATTATCATAGCAACTGGACTGCTGTCTTTTTTATTGTTAATATCTCTTATGTGTTTGTGGAGTTTTCTTTTATATTTTCATGATGTCTGACCAACATAAACCATGCCACAGGGATACCTTAAGGCGTAAATGACACCTATACTCTTATGCCACTTCACATTTCTTATTTATATTATCAAAATATCTAACAATAGCAAAACAACTGCAAGAGGCTCCCTTTCTGTACCATTTGTGACTTCATGAGCTGTAGAGATTTTTTTCAGCTACCCCAGTATGGATAAGAAATATAACAGTAAGGTAGCTGGGAACTGTAACAATGAAAAGATTGTTTACAGAGCCCAGTGCTACAAATGTATAGTTTTTAAGACAGGAAATACTATTTTTAAGTTGAAAAGGAGGATAGCCCAACACACAACTGAAATTAGAAACAGATTACGCAAGAATCCTCCTGCAAAGATCAACATAGAATAATGAGGTCATTCTTTTTCACTTTTCCCATTTTGGACATGATCAGGATTGGTCCACTCAAGGTTAGCTGTAATGGCATTCTTGAAAAGAAGACATTGGAATAGCAAATTCACATTAATGCCTACAAACCTCCTGGACTCAGTTCTACTTGTTCAATTAAATGCATTCTTTAGCTTAGGAAACTGGGCCACAAATTATTTTATTAATGGTTTTGACATGACATGTTTGCTCCTTTCTTCACTTTTCTTGGACATTTTTTATACCCAGACATAGATTTCTTCTTGTTTTCTGTTCTGCTACAACATATACATACACATAGTGTTTGCATTTTTCCACACATTTTATTGATTGTTCTTCTTCTTCTTTTGGCTTTTCCCAGTTAGGGGTCGCCACAGCGGAACTCTGGTCCGCTAATGATTGGCAGTAGATTTTTACAGTGCCGAGGTGCCAGCTTGATGCCCAACTTTCAACGAAGGCACGTACCCCCCTATTTTTAGTGTATGATTGTTTTTATGGTTGCTTGGTATTAACAGTGATCTTGCTGAAGCCCTATAGATGAAAGTGTTTTTGTTTTTTGTTTGTTTTTAATAAAATTATTATTACAATTTTTATTTTTATTGCATTTTTATCTGTGATGTTTCTTTCTTTTGCATCTTTTCCTGTTTGCTGTTTTCTTGATTCATGTGTATGTTGTCACATATGAGTGAGCACACACACACACACACACACACACACACACACACACACACACACACACACACACACACACACACACGCATGCACGCACGCACACACACACACACACACACACACACACACACACACACACACACACACACACACACACACACACGCACACACACGCACACACACACACACACACACACACACACACACACACACACACACACCCTTCTTCATTTCGGATCTCTGAATTTTTTATAGCGTTTAAATTTCTCTCTTCTTTTGGAAAGAGCTTGTTGTTGCCTCCGTCCTAAATATTCATTTATTTGTCTTTGTTGACTGGGAAAAGTCTAACTGGATAAACCCCATTTTCAGCAGAGGCCCGAGGAGGAAAGTTCCACATTTAAGTTACACATGATGTAAATTTATAATTGCAGGTTAAAACATCTAAACATGAGCTTACTTTCATGATTTCTAAATATTTTTAAATATTTCTTATGTGAAAGTAGCGGACTCCAAGTCAGACTGCCGACCAGTCATGAGTGGAGTCCCACAGGGATCGATCATGGTCCTCTCCTGTTTGGCATCTACATCTCAGAAGTCCAGGCCAACACGGTGGGACTCTGGCTACCAAGTTCACAGATGACTGCAAGCTGGGAGCCATTATTAACTCCCCAAGTGATGTAGACATCCTACAGAAAGGCCTCACTGAGATCATTGACTGGTGTCGAAACCATGGCCTTAAGCTTAATACCAAAATATGCGTTGTCATCCCCTTTGGGAAAAACTCAGTTCCCACTAATTACCACATCAGTGGGAGCCCACTGAACACTGAAGGTGTTATAAGAGATCTGGGGACACAGGCTGACAGCAACCTCTCTTTTGACCACCACATTGTCACTGTGGTCAGAAAGTCCTTCTATGTGGCACATCTCATTACCAAGGGTTTTGCATCCAGGAAGAAAGAGGTTATCATCTGTCTCTACTTTTCCCTCATTAGGCCAATCATCAAGTATAATGCCCCATTTGACATGTACCTCACTAGACACATGCAACAGCTGGAAAGGCCACAAAAGTATCTCACAAAGAGAATTCTAGGCCTTAAACACATGTCCTGCACAGACAGACTCAAATAACTCCAGCTATTCTCTGTCTGATATTGTCTACTAAGAGGTGATCTCTGATTGACTTACAAAGCTATGTCTGACCCAGCTCTGTTAGAAATGCTACATCTAAAGAAATCTAAATCCCTCTGCACCACATGCTCCAGAGACCTCAACCTCATTACCACAATCAACAGAACATGCTGGAGGGGCAGGTTCATAACCCAGAGACTGCCCATGCTGTAGAATAGACTTCCCATACATGATGAAAAAGCAATTTGTAAACCAAAGGATGTCACCAAAGACAGCAGGTTCCCAAAAGGATATTTTATTGAGCGTTTTCATCTCGCTTGTAACAGAAGACTTCATCAGAATGAAATAAAATGTTAAAATCACACAATATAAAACACCAAAAAATAATCACATGGTGTAAATGCACCAATAATACTATAAAATTCATTAAACAATTAGTCAAACGCAAGCAGCAACTTTAAATAGGTGCTTAATTTAAGTGTGGAATACTAAATGCAATAAGAATGTAGCCTAAGAAGGCTACTTATACTGAAGGTGTCATTTAATCCAGGAAAGACATGTGCATTTAACCTAATTTGTCAAAGAAGCTCTTGAAATTCAACCATGTCAGCCCAAGGCCCTCCCTTAGGATCTTTCCTAACCCCTTCAATAGCAAAAAAACCTAAACTGATTTTCTTTTTGATGGTTGATGTGCTAAATTTATTTAATGTTATACCCTACACCCTAGGTTTAGAGTGTTTTTTTTAGAAATTTTCATTTGACACTAAGCTGTTTTCTAATGATCAAGTATACATTATGGTGAATGTTATGGACACAATTCTCCATAATAATTTTGTATACTTTGAAGGACAATATTTTTTGCAAAAAAACTGGGCGGCTATAGGGGCAGTTTGTGCCCCCATATTTGCTAACATCATTAGTCTCATGTGGGAAAGGAAGTTTTTATTATCATCCAGTTTTAAGGACAACTGGGATTTCTATTTATGATATTTGGATGATTTGATTTTCATGTGGGAGGGAAATGAAACTAACCTCCATGAGTTTATTACCTACATCAACAACACAACCAGTTTTTTTTTTAATTTACATACACGTATGATTTCATGAAGATTAATTATTTGGATGTGGAGATTCATAAGGATTTGGAGCATCAACAGTATACAAGTGATGTCTATAGGAAATCCACATACAGTAATAGCTTGCTCTACTACAACAGTTGCCACCCAGATCAAGTTAAAAAAGGTGTAGTCAAAGGACAATCTATGAGGATTGCACGTATGACTACCTGTGAAAATTATTTTGTTAAGCAGTGTGATATTCTGAGCAAAATGTTCTGCTCTAGAGGATATCCAAGGATGCTTATTGAATGGGGTTAAAATGAAGTTATACATAAAAGAAACAACGGGGTGTTTTTACCCTTGCTAAAACCTAAAGACAACATTGTAGCTGAACGCATTGGTTTCAATCAGAACAAACCTAAGACAGTATATGTATGCCCCTTTGTGACTAGATACACAGTTGACCATGACAGTGTCTTTCATATTCTTATCAATAATTGACAACTAGCACTAGGACATGAGGGGTTGTTAGAAAAATTTGGTGTAAAACCCTTGATTGTCTACAGGAGTGGTTTTACTATTAAAAACTTGTTAGAATGAAATGAAGAGGTTCAGCTGGTAAAAGGGAGGGCAGGCACTAAAAATGGGGGGTTTACACACAATGTACACATATAATAGAGTCTGATAGGGTGAAGATGAATTATTTGAACATCAGACCTAATGGTTTGTTCAACTGCAACTCTTGTGGGATTGTTTATGTAGCTGTCTGTTCCCAATGCAGAAGTTTCTACATTTTTTTACAAACATGTTAGGGACATACGTAATATGAACATAAATGCCTTGTATAGACATATTTAACATTACCTCAGTCGTCAGTTTAATTGTTTTGCTATTGAAGGGGTTAGGAAGTCTTTTGTTACAAGCAAAATGAAAGTGCTCAATAAAATATCCTTTTGGGAACCTGCTATGTTTGGTGACATCCTTTGGTTTACAAGTCGCTTTTTCATCTTTGTTTTGTAGACTTCCCATACATGTCAAGCAGAGCACCTCACTGGCCCTCTTCAAGAGAAATCTTGATGAGTGGATGGGAAATAGAAAGTTCTCCCTGGGATCACTCCAGTGGCTCTACTTGATAGAGGCACTGGGAACTAACTTCAGGCGGCATGATGCCAGGGCACTTCTATGGGCTAGGCTTGTAATGGCTCCAGGGCCAATAGCCTAGTTACTGTCAAAGTCTTGAGAGTTTGCTAGTGATTGGATAGTTTCTGTGAAGAATTTATTAAGTTGGGTTGCAATATTATCAGAATAGTTGGTTGTTGGGGTAGTGGGGCAGGGGTGGTGAATTTACCTGGTTGAAGTATGTTAACTGCTGCCCAGAATTTTTTGGGGAGGTTTGTAGGTTTATTTTGGATGTTTTGGTAATAGTTAATTTTGTCTAACTTTATTTTTATGTTGTTGTTTTATTCCAAAGTTCTAGATATGTTTGCTTAGCTGTTTGCGGTTTTTTTTAACTGTTGCCAGCCTTTGTCTCTAGCCTTGAGTAAGGATCTACATTCTTCAGTTAGCCAGGCTGCATACTTAGATTTTACTCTGATTGTTCTAGGGGGTGCATGGGAGTTTAGTAGTTTTAAGAATGTGTTGTTGAATGAGCTAACTGCATTGTCAAGGGGTAACTGAGTGGTGATGAAGCTATTTAAGTTGAATTTTTTTTGTTTCTGATTAAGAGGAAGGTGGGTTCGATGAGTTGGTGAGTCCGAGTCTTAAGAAGGAAGGTTGGCTGATGATTACTTAGACTGGCAGACAACCTGATTGAGATGCTTGAGAGGGGTTGCTAACTAAAATCCAGTCAAGAATTGACTGCCTTTTGGAGGATTTATCAGTCCTTGTACAGGAGGTGATGAGTTGACTAAACGCATGGAGGTTTATTTGGGAAGATGGATTTTGTGAGGAAGAGTTAAGCCAATCTATATTGAAGTATCCCATCAGAATTTTTTCTTGTGGGAGAGAATTGGACATCCAGAGTAGTATGTTTTCCAGAGTGGGGATATTGTTTCCTGGTGGGATATAACCACCAATAATATGAATGTCTTATTTTGAGATTCATTTTTAATTTGGCAAAGATAAGTTCAGTGTTGTCAAATTCAGAAATGTTTATGTCTACATGGTCTAGAATTAGGTGATTTTTAAATAATATAGCTACTCATCCACCCTTGCTAGATTTCCTGTCTTTTCGTATAATATTGTAAGCTGGGTCTGTTATTTCATTGTTGTTAATATTGTATGGAATGTTGTCAACTTTTGTATGGAATAACAACTGCATGTAAGACGTTTCCATTGGGGAACATAGTGCTGAAAACAATCTCAGTTGTAACAGCTTGCTTTTTATATAACTGACAATTGTGACATTTTCATCTAGTATGTTTTTCAGGTCGGGTGCCAATTATTTTCATGCTAGAGCTTCTCTGTGGAGAAAACAATGAGTACAAATAATTCTAGGATGCTTTTTTTGAGCCAGTGTAACAAATCCTTTTACATTTCATGACATGGAGTGGGCACCATCCATACAAATACTGATGTAGGACAAGTTATGTCAATTGCTAGTCCCTCCACCAGTAGGGGCCTATTGTCCTTGAGTACAGCCAAGATGGCAGTGTCGTGTTTTATACCCATGTGTATTCAGGCTAGTCGGAGAATCTGTGCTACAGTACCTTGCCTCCATGATAATTCTTACATTTACTTAATTTAAAATAAAAATGGAGGCAGAGTGGCTTTTGGTGGGTTGTGGATGGACATTTTTGGTGGCAGCAACAGCAGGTAAGTGAAGTAATCCTTAAATTTTAAAAAGCTATCTTTTTAAAAAATCTTGTGGCACACCTGTTGGCCTCTCAAGGCACACCAGTGTGCTGTGGCACACTGGTTGAAAATCCCTGCCATAGTACACACCTATGAACCTATTAACCTATGAACTTAGCATTTTAGCACAAAAACAAGAGAGAAATTAACATAAATTGACAAATTATTGAATAGAGAAATAACATTTAATAACAATTAATGTATTTATAGCATGATGGCTACAGGCATAAATGACACCTAACTGGGTTGTTTTTGAGTTTAGTAATAATTTAAAACCAGATGAAGTCCCCAGTTTGACTGGGATAAAAGCACTAAATCTTTGTTCACATTAAAGGAAGGTGTGGAAACCTACTGGACCTCCAGTTTTTACAGTCTTTACATTCTGGTTTTAGTTTTTCTCTTGGACTGGTACTTTGCAACTTTTTTTGGTGTTTAGTAATAATCTATAGACAGACAAGTAGAATGCATTTAGTGTTTAGTAATAATTTATAGACAGACAAGTAGAATGCAGCATAAAAATGATAAGAGATGTGAGTTATGGAAAGGAGCAAGAAGATAAATGGACAGAGGAAGAATTGCAGTTAGTGGTGGGGTGTGAAAGAAGGAGGAAATGTAAAAGTTTAAGAAATAAATGCAGTATGAGGAGGAGCAATAAAGTACAAAAAGATTGGGAAGCAAAGTGGTTGGAGAAAAGTAATCTGAGTAAAGCTAGCCAGGTAAGCAGGGAACATGGAGACAACTTTAGCACAAATGCTGTTTAAGCAAGGTTTTGAAACTAGGTTTTCTGTTTTAGCTCTGAATAATTGAATTTGGCTTATGGTTTCGATTTAGTATGAAATGTGTGTTTCTGGTTAAGGTGTTGTCTTAGTAGCAGGAGGCTAGTTTAGTTTTATATTCAGTACTGATATTTGTAAGAATAGGGAAAACATATAATAGAAAAGGAAGGAGGTATGTTGCTGCTAAGGTAATCCTTACATGATCTATCAGATAGTGTCTGGCCCTACAGTGGGAGCCATGTTTTTATTCAGTTTTCTTGATGAAATGAAGTATGTGGTTATCAGATTTCAGGTTGTCATCTGTTATGACTCTGAGTAGTTTAGTTTGGCTTATGGTTTCTATGTTTGTGTTAATACTTGAGATAATATGAAATGTGTGTTTCTGGTTAAGGTGTTGTTTTGGAGTAAACAACATACGTTTTTTTTTTTAATTAAGCAGCAATTTAGAACTTTTCAATGTCAGTGAAAGATTGTTGAGTGATTTCCTGTAGTTTTGTTATGGATGGGGCAGAGTATATAAGGGCTGATTTGTCAGTATATAGTATGAGAGTGGCAAGTGTTGTAGTGGTATAAAGTTTATTTATGAAAATATTAAATAGAAGGGGGCCAAGTATTGACCCTTGGGGAACACCAAGAGAGATTGCTTGAAATGCTAAAAGGTTTTGTTACCATTTAGTTTCCTGCTGACAATTGCATAAATAACTGTGAAGCCAGGGGATGGAAGGGTAAGTGAAACCTAGTGCTTCAAGTTTAAAGAGAAGCTTTTGGTGGGACACTGTGTCGGATGCTTTGGAAAAGTCAAGGAAATCTGTAGACACAAAGTTGCCCTCATTTCTATATTGGTTTACTATGTTGGTGAAGTTGAGGAGGGCAGTAGTAGCACTGTGGTTGGGGCTGAAACCATTTTGGGTGTTGGAGCATAAGTTGTGTTTGGTTGTATGCTTCATAAACTGAGAGTGAATATATTTCTTGAGGAATTTAGAGAGGAATGTTGGGATAGTAATAGGTCTATCGTACGTTAACTGTTGAAGTACCTCCTTTGTAGAAGGATATACTAATGTATTTTTCCAGATGGATGGGACATAGTTTTCAGTTATTGATGGATTGATTAGAATGGAGACAGGGAAGGCTACTGCTTTTGTACCTATTCTGTGATACTCAGTGGGAAACTTGTCAGCAGGTGAGGTTGCTGCTTTAAATTTGACAAGTATTTTTTTATGGCTGATGTTGGGGTGGCCTGAAAACTAAAAGACAGTGTGCTACTTTAGAGAACAGATGAGAGTTGGAGAGGTGAAGTGAGGTGGTCATTGATTAGTTATAGAACTAACTGGATAAAATGAGAGTTGAACTGAGTGGCAATGGACTCTTTGTTGTTTAAAGTAGAAGGATCAGGTGTAGTGGCATGGCTGGGATGTAACAGTTTATTTAGAGAGGACCAAAAAAGCTTGGGGTTGTTTTGTTGCTTTTTTGGAGATTGCTGTAGCATGATTTTTTTGTCATATTTAACAAGGATCATGGTACAGTTTGCAAGATATCTAAAATTTTGGTAGGTATGTTTTGTTTTATTCTTATACCATGCTTTCCATGTTTTATCTCTTTGCAGCATGAGCTGTTTGTTCTCTTTTGTCAGCCACAGTGCTGTGTTAGATTTTACCCTTCTTGTCCTGACTGGTGCTAAATCATCTAATACTTTTAGGAAGGTATAACTGAAGTAAGTAACTGCTTCATCTAGGGGTATTACTCTTAATAAATTCTAGTTGTAGTGACACAGGTAGTAAATGTGTATTTCTCAAATTTGGTTAAATCGCATGCTTGTTTATAGATTATTTGTTTGAGTAAAGCATTTTGTTGTCTGATTGTATAGTTTAGGAGGTAGTCACATATTATCTGGTAAGCAACTGGAAGATTTTATATTATGGGGTTTGTATGTCAATATCCAGTCCAGTGTGGACTGCCTGTTATTGCTTTAGTTGATTCTAGTGGCAGAGCTTATTATTTGGGTGAAGCCAAATAAGTGAATAGAGTCCTTGGGGATGCCATTGCTTATGGGCTGCCAGTCTATATTTAGGTCACCTAAAATAAAGGATTTATGGTGGATGTTGTCAGATATTCAGTGTAGGATATTTTTAGCTGTGGTAATTTTGTTGCCTGGTGGGATGTATACTGCTGAGATACATATAGATTTCTTTTGGTTGATTTTGAGGTATGCGATCAGATGTTTAGCATTATTAAATTCTGGGACATTTAGATGGGCTGAAGTTATTTCTGAGTTGTTATTTTAAATAATAGCAATACCACATGCTCTTTTAAGATTTCTGTCCATTCTGAGTATGTTAAAATCTGGAGGAATAATTTCGTTGTCAGTTATTTCTTATTTTAACTATGTTTCACTGGTGATTAGAATGTCTGGGGAGTAAAAATCTAGACATGCATGGATATCATGGATCTTGTTGCAGATACTTCTGAGGATAATGTTGCAAAAACTGTGGTGAATTTCATTACCCGATGGGAAGTTGTGTTGGGAGCATTAGAAAGTAATGGATTTGCCTTGGTGGGTATTTGATGTGTGGGTCAGTGAATATCTCCACTAAGTTTCATGATAGAGGTGGGGTACATAGAGGTATGGAGCCATTGATATTTGTATCTGACTTTTAGTACTATATATCTATAAGAGAACAGATCTGAGTATGTGTACTGGTACAGAGAAGGAGAGACATGAAGAGAAAAAGGGTTTTGTGATGTAATGTATGCATTTGTGATAGAGATGAGATATGATGTGGGGATATTATGGTAATTATTGAACTGAGTTAGTGTTGTGATTGAACAAAGCAGTAGCAATTGACTTACTGTCATTGTGAGTTGAGATGGTGAGAGCTTAGATGATGAATAGAAGAAGGTGGAAGTTTAGTAAGATACTGGCTGTGTGGTATGTTAATGAAGGGAGTGTTATGAAAAATGTAGAGAAAGAGGTATGGTAAAGGGTGGGGAGATGTTTGCAGGGTAGTATACAGATAGTTAAGGTAGTAGATAATGGTTAGGTTGCATGCAGAAAGCTCTATGGTATGAGTTTGTAGGGAGAGGAAGGTGAAGAACTGAGTAGTGTATAAATGAGGGAGTAGCCCAAAAATGTGTATTGATGAGAAGGTTAGTAGTCCAAAGTAGAAGCTATAAGTAGTTACATGAGTATCTAAAAAATGTGCTTTTTTGGTATTGGTATGTATTTATGTACGTGTGAGTGTGCAGGGGGGACTTAACACACTTTTCAAATGTATGCATTTCATTCCTGTAATGGTAATGATTAAAACCTGTGTATGTGAATCGATGAATAAAGATGTTGGTAAAACCTGTGTATGTGAATCGATGGATAAAGATGTTGGTAAAAACTGTGTATGTGAATCGATGGATAAAGATGTTGGTAAAACCTGTGTATGTGAATTGACGGATAAAGATGTTGGTAAAACCTATGTATGTGAATCGATGGATAAAGATGTTGGTAAAACCTGTGTATGTGAATCGACGGATAAAGATGTTGGTAAAACTTGTGTATGTGAATCGATGGATAAAGATGTTGGTAAAACCTGTGTATGTGAATCGATGGATAAAGATGTTGGTAAAACCTGTGTATGTGAATCGATGGGTAAAGATGTTGGTAAAACCTGTCTATGTGAATCAATGGATAAAGATGTTGGTAAAACCTGTGTATGTGAATTGATGGATAAAGATGTTGGTAAAACCTGTGTATGTGAATCGATGGATAAAGATGTTGGTAAAACCTGTGTATGTGAATCGATGGATGAAGATGTTGGTAAAACCTGTGTATGTGAATCAATGGATGAAGATGTTGGTAAAACCTGTGTATGTGAATCGATGGATAAAGATGTTGGTAAGAAGGAGTTTAGTGAAGGGAGTTTTATGACACCTTGCTTGGAGACACACAAGTGGCTAATTACTAGTTTTGCACATCCGTTTATTTGGAATTTGTTTTATTAGTACTCCTTCTGTTTCTTATTTTAATTTGGATTGTAAAACAGGACTTGTTTTACATCAGGCTAGTTTTTAGTTGTAGGCTAGGCTCATTACTATGTATGAGACTGCCAGTCATGATTTATTGATTATTTGTGCTTTTTATGTTTCTAATACTTTTCCATGGGTTAAAAATGTTATTGAAAAATCAATTTGATGAAGTTCAAACAGTTGGTGGATGAAAGCGCTTATTATGAATTAAAGCTGAGTTATTCCAGTGACTAAGCCTTTTTTGTTTGTTTCTGCACTACCTTCATAGAAGACGAATTAGCATCTGAAGTTTTGGACTGTTTATTATTATTGCTTAATATTGTAATGTTTAAGTGTTTTTATTTTCACTTTTCAAGAATAACAAGAAAGTGAAGTCAGTTATCTACCTTAATGCTGGGGAATGCTTACTACTCGTATCTCTGTTATGGTCAGTATTTATACTGGCGATATTGTCTAGTTACATTTTTAAAGGCAAAAAGCTACAGCAGCAGGGAACTATGATATATATATATATATATATATATATATATATATATATATATATATATATATATATAGCCCCCCCCCCGACCTAGTTTGATTTTATATCCTCTGGTTTGGTTTTATCTTGTTAGGTAAAATTAAACTAGGTGGGGGGCTGTGGCCCCTACATCCCCTCTAATTATATATACTAACTCCAGGGTCGCACTACAGTGAGGAAAAGTACATATACCTTTTACTTGCCTGCACAGTGCCTGTACTAATTGTCAGTGAAATGAGTTTTAGAGGAAGTGAACTTTAGGTGAAGTGAACTACAGGTGATTTGGTGTCAGTCAAATAAATGTCAGGCAAATGAGCTTTAGGGGAAGTGAAGGTAACCCATACATATATATATATATATATATATATATATATATATATATATAAATGTGTGTGTGTGTGTGTGTGTGTGTGTGTGTGTGTGTGTGTGTTGCCAAGAAACACATCTTAAAGAAAAGAATAGCATCTTGCTTTTTCTTTGCATTTGGTTTTAAAGTGACTGTGTTAAACAGTTACCTGCTGTTATCTCCACTGTAATGAAAATCACTTCACAGGGAGTGGATAAATCCACTTTCATTACCAGCTGTGAAGTGACTATTATTCACAAATGATCATTTTGCTTAGAAAAGTATTATCTAACACATTTTTGACTTTTTCTTTATGCAGGAGTAATTGTTCCTGCAGACATTTTCATGCCATTTAGTTATTCTGCAGAGAAATGTTTTCTACCTACTGTGTGTGCACCCAGTAGTTTATATACTTACAAATATTTTGCACCTTGGAAGTGTGTAACTTATGAGACCTGCACAATGGGGGGAATTTAATAAAGCCTACACTGACTGTTTTTCTGTGTAGGCATAGTGGCAAGGTGTTTAGACGGAAGTAAGCAGATGTGTGCTCCAGTAAGCAGTGCTGAGGGGTGTGCATGAGCATGCAAACATGGAAGTGTCCATGTCATGCAAATCACCTCATAAGTAGGTGGATTGCATGCAATTAGGGGGTTAGAGTGATCCAGCAAGCAGAAAGGCAGTCCTGCAGACCCCGTGCTGGTGTCTGTAATGTACACAGAAATATTCCATGTACAAGATGTAAAACTGACACCAGGGGCTGCAAAAGTACAGTTAGAGTGGCAGAAATAGCATAGTAGACACAGATATGTGCATAACCTTCCACCATGTGTCCAAAACCGTATGGAAAATAATTTAAATGAAATTCATTTTTTTATACTCAGGCTATGTCTGCATGGCACTCTGCAGTGCGCAAACATACTTTCATGAAAAAAATAAAAAAGAGTTGAAAATCAGATTTATTATTATGTGGCAGTAATGCATTATAGGACCCTGTGTGGAGTATGTACAATGGTAGACTGCTGTGGTTACTAATGAGGCAAGCCCAGGAACCGTGTAGTTTCCATATATTATGTAGGGATCTGTATGCAAATGAGATGGGTTTACTGAATAACACAAATGGGTACTGGTATCCACATATCCCATCCGTGTAGGCACAAAAACGTGTTGGCGTCCACAGAAGAGGTAGCTGACATCAAAAGGGGGTGTGTCTGAATTTTTTAAGCTCATTGAATCTCAGCTCACTGCCTGTTTACACAGTGCAGTGCTATGCTCAGAAGGGGGGATGTCTAGTGACTGCTAAGCTTTGTTTACATTCGGGGCACGTGTTTCAGTGTGTTTCAGCATGTTTGCATGGAGCGCTGTTGTGCTGAGTGTGCCCAGCCATGGGGGTGTGTCTAGTGACTGCTGAGCGTTGTTTATCTTTGTGGCATGAATTTGGGCATCACACCACATTGCTGAGCAGGAAAGGCTGTATATAAAAAAAAAAAAAAAAGGCTGGAGAAAGCCAATGATATATTAATTACTGATGACCCCTGTTGCATGTAAACAAGGCCATTAAAACCCGTTAATGATGTACTTGGCAGGTGGAATACATCATAGGTAGCCAATCACACAGGCTGTACTTACTTAGGGCAGAGCACTATAAAGAATGCGTACACCCTACAATCTGAATTTTCCCCCATACTCAACACCAGTGGAGTACAGACTTGGGAATTTTAACTGAGAGAATGCTAGGGGCTGCTGCAGGTCTGCTACATCTGTATTTGCTGGATGCTGAGGTCAGTGCTGATGCTGCTGTTGACAATAGCGCCAGACTGAGAAGGAAAAGAGTGTTCAAGCCCAAGGTAACCTACCTGGAGCTAAATGAGCTGGAGATTGTAGAGTGCTACGGGGTGGACAGGGACATACTACAAGAGCTCACTGAGCTGTGCTGACCTCAACTCAGACCCAGAGCCAAAACAGGGAACCCATCCAGGTTGAAACAAAGATATGTTTAGCCCTTAGGATACTAGCTATAGGTACTTTCCAAAGACCAACTGAGGACATGATGGGGGTCTCACAGGCATCTGCTTCAAGGGTACTCTACCAGTTCTTGGATGCTATGCTACCACATGTCAGTGAGTATTTATATTTTCCCAACACCCTGGAGGAGATGGCCAGCAGTATGCAACTCTTCTACCATGTAGCACATTACCCTGAGGTACTGGGTGCCATAGATTGCACTCATGTACACATCAAGGCACCACCCAGTGAGGAGAATAGAATCTACATCAACTACAAGGGGTACCACTCCATCAGCTGCCAGGTCATGTGCAATGCCAAGGGCATTATCCTGAATATGTGTGCTGGCAGCCCTGGCAGTTATCACAGCTCCTATATCTGGCATGCATCACAGTTGTACCAGATGTTTGCTGGGGGACATCCCACATGGCCATTTACTCGGGATTGCTGGCTAAGCACTGGAACTGTGGATGATGACACTCATCAGAAATGTGCACACACCCACCAAAGAATGCCATAATGAGGCACACTCACAAACTAGAAGCATCATAGAGCATGTGTTTGGGCTGTTGAAGTCATGGTTCCGGCGTCTCAATATATTTGGAGGAGCCTTGCAGTACTCTTCAGCTACATGTGCACAGATGTTCACAGTATGTGCCATGCTACACAATATGATCCTGCTGAAACAGATGCAGCAGGATCAGCAAAGGGAAGGGATACACAGGCTCCCACCAGTGCCTAGGTCACCACAGCTGCACCCACAGAAAGACTCAGAGGAGGAACCCCCTGAGGCTGTCCCTGTAGGCAGACATAGGTGTGCCCAATATGCCCTGGCCTTGGCCAAGAGACAATGCATAGCAAATGCATTGACAACCTAGGGCCCTAGGGACTGACACCTTACTCTGACTCGCATAAAGATCAGTAAAAATGATGCCAGCCAGACCACACAACCTGTACCTCACCATGTATTGGCTGTGGACTGTGTGCATCAGACAGAGGTAGCCCAGAACTACAGGACTGTCACCTGCTGCATTTGCAAGGTAAGTCACTCTCCTATATACCACTTGTAAGGGGTACTACAATATGGTAGCATATGTATGGACCTGCTGCATGTATGCAAGGGAATATAGTGGGCTATATATAGTGTGTTACTGGACTACTTGCACTGATCTATAGTGGGCTACTGGGCTACTTGTACAGCTCTAACAGATGCTTGTAACAACAGGTACTCTGTTCACTAATATGTGTCACATGATACCCACTAGGCCACATGGCTGGAAATTCCATGACATTATTCAAGGGAGATGCCAAACAGTGGGGACACAGGACAGTCTCACTACTGTCTGTGCCAGCAGAACATGGGCTGGTCATTCACCCCCAAACACATCAGTGTTCCCATACAACTGCTGTAACAGTAAGTCTCCAATGATATAGCAGCAAATGAGACAATTCCTGTATATTGCTGATAGTGTGAGGAATGAAACATCTCTGTCTGGTGGCTGGTGTGTCTCACTGGGCCAGGAACAGTAGCATGGGTGATAGTGTTGATAATTTGAATCTGGCAGCATCTATCTTTTGCATGTGAGAAACTCACATGGTGGTATACCCACAGACTGTCATAAGCCATCAATCTGTAGAGTGAATGGGGGGACATAGGGAAATACCTACAGACAAACATTATACACGCTCTGAGTAACCTAGCAGGTGGCTAGTGTAACAGCAGGCTGCAACAGGTCAGATTAGCTGCAGGATGTAAAGGCCATCACCGAAATGTGTCAGTAGTTACAACAATTAAGTGACCGCTGTTTACAGTATAATACTGGAAAACCACAAATGTATGAGGAACAGAGCAGACATATGGGATGAAATGCTGGACATTTTGCAAAAACATGTACAGGGAGAGATATGCAGATTGTCACCCTGTGTGTGGTGTTATATCATGTATCCCAGTCACAGAATGCCTCTCAACTTCTAAGAGTAGGAAATCTGGCCAAAGTTATGAATAAAAGTGGGACCAAGGCCCACAAATAGGGATAGGTTTTAAACATTTGCTCTTACAAATGTAGGATATCATTAGACTAACAGGTCTTGTATTAACATGAATCTGATGTGTATTGAGTCTGAAACTCAAATGTCTGTCATTATTTATCGACTGCAATCTTCACTGATTTGCCAATAATTTGCCAGAAAACTACAATGTTATGCAAAATAGACCAAGCATATGAAGCAAAATGCTGGACAATCTGTGCAGCTCTGTACAGTTGAGAGGTACGAGTCACATATTAAGGTCAGCAATCAGGCTGGGCATGCCTTTGACAATATCAGAGAAGTGCAGTACTGTGGTAACAGGTGTGGCAGCCAATGGCTTGCAGCACACATAATCCCGGACTGGACTACAGTAGCTCTGGTCTTGAATTACATTGTAAGTACTGACAGTCACACTGGGCATGCTCCTACACTTAGCTAACTTGAGCCCAAGTCTGTCGCCTCTACCACCCCAAGACCTGCCATGTGGAAATATGTACATACAGCTATGTATACATATCTATCTCTCCTATCCCCCTCACACTTGATGAGTACATCTATCAGTATGCGGCACACACACACACACAAACACACACACACACACATATATATATATATATATATATATATATATATATACATACACACACACACACATACACACACACACACACACACACACACACACACACACACACACACACAAACACACACACACACACACACACACACACACACACACACACACACACACACACACACACACAATAACAACATGTATATATAGCTATATAAAGTAAAATGATAAATAGACTCTCCACACACAACTCCACAAGTACTGTGCTTGCATCAACATATGCAACAGACATAACCTGAGGCACTTGCAATCAGTATTGTGAGTTGTGGTGTGCAGTCCTAGATAGGTAGGGGTTCTAATCTCACATAATCAAACTGTCTATGTGTGTGTCTCAATATATCCCACAGTATTATGGACATGCCCATATGGGCTATCTCTCTGCAATGGTATGCATTTTATGGCCCTGTGATTGTAATTCCCTCCATTACAAGGCCTGCTGCTGTCATGTACTGTAAGAGCACTGGCTGACAGTCTAGCATCAGCTAAACTCTGTGGCACATGCGATAAATACTGCAAGCTGTAGTGTGTAACACTAGATAGTTAGGGGTTCTAATCTCACATCATCCAATGTGTGTGTGTGTGTGTGTGTGTGTGTGTGTGTGTGTGTGTGTGTGTGTGTGTGTGTGTGTGTGTGTGTGTGTGTGTGTGTGTGTACATATATCCCCTTGCAGCACTACAGTGGCTTATGTCTGTATAATGGTTATGCAGTTTATGGTCCTGTGTCTAGCTGCTGGCTCTAAATTGCTCTCATCTACATAAGCATAACTGATATCCGCCACCATCTAGATTTGTACGTGCAGAATACCTTGGTGACACATATCAAGGGTAGCAGATCTTGCCACAGGGTATAAAAGCATGATGACGCTGGCTGTCCCCATTGTCCCTGACACACTGTTCTACACATATGCACCTACGGAACCATGCACATGTACTGGCATACCTTGCTGATGTCATATTTCTGCTGTGCTGCCTTGCCATCCTGTGCCAATTTATTGCCACCATGTGTCCATAGTTGAACTGCTCAGACTCCTGGAACAAAAACATACACAGGTCCATGACACATGTATCATTCTGTAACTCTACCACCAGTGAACCATCAGGCTACAAACTTACACAATGTTTGATGTGTAGTCATGACACAGAACAGCATACAGTACCTCTCATGGCCCACAACAACTGCAATAGCATAACACTATTGCACTACACAAACACATGTAAAGTAATATAGTCACACTGTGCATCAGACACGTATTTGCAGCTCACTGCATCGATGGCACCGATGGCTGAAATGTGGCACCGGTATCATGACATGCGCAGGGTGTGGTGTGTCTCAGGCTGTGCCAAACAGTTGACAGCATGTGTGTGAGTCAGGAAGGGGTGCTGGTTAGATGGGCCATGGAGAAGTGCCATGTGTGTTTGTTGGTGACCTGCATGTGACAGTGGTATTGGAGTGTCTGCATGTACACAGTCAAGCCCAGTGCTAGCCCTACATGTGTGTATGGTGGACAGCTGTACACAGTACATGGTACAGCAGACAGTTCACCATCTCCAGCCATGAACACAGGAACTGTATTCACAAGGAGTAACATGGGCACCACCATGCCCAAGGTCAGATCTGGTGGTAGAACCTGATGGTCACTGCTGTCTGCTGGGCTTGTGTCCCCTAAAGGACCACCCAGGACAATGTGCCCATGGCTTGTCATGTCATGGTGTGGACAGCACACTTCCCTCTGTAGTGCTGGAGGTACTGCCACTACAGGAGCATGAATGTGCATGGCCACATGGACTCTCAGCAAATGGTGTTGCTGGCCTACATCCATAAATCTGATGCCCAACTCCAACCAGATATTCCAGCACAGACAACTGTCTCAGCCCACTGTCTGTCCACTGCATTAGTGAAACGATACAGGCTGTTGCCAATGTGGTGCATGCAGACATGGATGTCAGACCGTGCTGCATCCATAACCCTAAGCATCCATCTGGTGTTGCGTTCAGAACATGCCTGTGCCTCCATGACAGCCCAAACCATCCTGCAAGTGACAGGTGATGTGACACCTGCAACAGGAGGTGGATAGGCAGCAGTCCTCCTTCAAGCACCCCTGTTAATCTGCCTGTGTGGGACCTTGCCAGCTCTCTGGCTATGGCCAGTGTCTACACTCACTGATACCATAATTCTCACACTATCCTGTACTATGTTGCCATCCTCTGACTGTCCAATATCTGTGGCTTCTGGTGACTGGATATGTAAGGGTATACTGATGTGTGTGGGGACAAAGGGGGCAGAAGAGGGATGTCAACCTTTGGGACAGATTCAGCCCCCAACAATCGCACCTGTGCCTCACTAAGGCCACCACCATCATCAGAGTCAAATGAAACACTGACATCAGGTTGTGAGGGGGACAGACTCCAATCCCCATGTTCACCTGTGAGAAGCAAGACAAATGCAGTGCATTACCACCTGCACTATTATGAATGGTAATCTACACAGACTCAAACAGATGAGGATCCACAACTGCATTATGTCTCACATCTTCTCATCTCTGATCCCATGCACATCACACAAACTCACAACATACACAGACAAGTCAGGCCCTTTATAACATGAACATCACCTACATCCATTTAAAGTTGCCAATACAATACACCTGTGAGATATGCAATATGACAGTGTATAAGACAGAACTACGCATAGAGCCCAGTACACCTATCTTGAGAATGATATGCCAGCTGTAGCATCACTGCCTCAGGTATGTATCATCTCCCTATTGTGCTTAAACAGGCATCTTGGAGTAATGACATCATGTATAGCAGGCTGCGTAGTTGCTCATAACTATGAGTGCAAACATGTTAATGTTTGTACAAATACACACCTGTCATTCCCTAGGCTATGCACTGTAGTTAACTACTCTGAAATGAAACATACAACTATTCTACTCTGGGTAAGCACAACAGTTGTGCATAAGGCAAAATGGCAGCC
Source organism: Protopterus annectens (assembly GCF_019279795.1). Classification (NCBI taxonomy): domain Eukaryota; kingdom Metazoa; phylum Chordata; order Ceratodontiformes; family Protopteridae; genus Protopterus; species Protopterus annectens. The sequence goes on along the minus strand of NC_056730.1, from coordinate 544,835,264 downwards.
CTTAACTTTCATAGGGTATATATGATCTGTAAAACAACAGTATCACACTTACCAGGTACAGGACCACAGACTCCAGCCACACCTGACGGACCTATGAAAAGGTGAGGGAGAAGTATTGTCAGCAACACCAAATGTTGCATTGTTACAAGATAATATTTGTGTATATCCACATATACAGTAGTTAATGTGATTCTAGCTATATTGCTGACATTCTGAGTATGTGTGCACAACTGTGCATAAAAGCCAAATCCCCACCAATGCAGATAGATTTGGTAAGCATGTACAGGTATGTAGAGTCTGCCACAATGACTGATAAAGTATTATACTGGTGATCACAGTAAGCTTACCTGGACGCTTCTCTGATGTGGATGCTGTGGCACCCACCTCTAGGATGTATGGTGTGATGGATGCCTGGGAGATGTTGGTTGATCCTAGGTTTACCAGGAATTCCTCTGTCGCCAAGAGTGGTTATTCTGCTGCAGGCCCTCCACCAGTGGCAGCACAATCCCTGGCTACAGCAGCTGCCCTTTAATGTGCAGGATTGACCATATCTGAGGCACAGTGTCGGACCTGCTTGTAGGTCCTGTCCTATTGGCCAATCTGATTAACAGCCCTCACAAGTTTGCCTCATAATGCTGCCCACTGTTCATGATTGTGGTGACCCCTGGAAAGAAGGATGTGATGGTGGAGTCTAAGCCCATCCAGTATAGCATCATTCTCCGCAGATGAAAATGGTAGATATCTCTGTTGGTACATTGTTCCTGCAAGTTAACAACAGGGGAACACATTACAGGACCAGATATGTGGATGTCCACTATGTGCAGACCCTACACAACCGTAATGGCCTGCACTATCCAGTGCTCCCTCACACGTCATACCCCACAGTATGGCAACGCACTAGATGTGTGGCTATAATCACGATAGTAGTGATACTCAGCAATGTCCCTGTGTGCCATGACAAATTCTGCTGTATGTCCTACACCCATCACTGCAGTCTACTGTGGAGTGAACACTGTGGGCAAATCCCCACTAATATGTCATACAGCCACTGTTGGACAAATAGCAGTGTGCTATTACAACAACTATATGGGGACAGTCCAGCAACACAAGTGTGCCATAATGACAGAAAGAAATGCAGACCTGCTGTAGTATTTGTTCTTTGTAGGCATCATACCTCTCAACTATACAGATGTTTTCAGAATGTTAACATATTTGCCTTGCAGATGTGGTACTTTTTGCACAAACTTGTGGATGTCTGACAAATGGTTGTCCACTCATTGATGGTTGCTGTCAGAAAATTAAAACAGAAACTGGGTGTCACACATCAGACCCTCAGAAAACACGTATGCTACAGTAATATCTGTTAGTCTCATCACATTCTTACTTTTTATGGCCATTACGTATACTCTGTTGCTGGGTTTGGGCCTTTGCCCCCCCCTCCACATTAATTATGGCTTTGTCCTTATTTCTTACTGTAGGAGGTTGAGAGGTATGTTAGGCATAGCTCTCAACCAAACAGGGATGAACATCTATGAAATAGGGACTTAGCCAGAGTACATCAGGGACATTCAGTGACACTTTTACAATGTTAGAACTATTTATGTGTGACACTGACAGACTAAAAGGATGTGACTTACATTACATCGTTTGATGTTACAAGAGTGTACACCCTTACTTAGTGTAAGTATGTCTTATATGTATTCAACAATCTTTACTACAATGGCCAACCATTACAGGAGGGATTGACAGGGACAAGGTGGAGATGTGATTCAAAGCAGGGACAGTTGAAAAGCATGCCTGTAGGTGTTGGACAGCAGAATATCACTGACATGTCAATATAGATCTAATACAAGCATACTGTTGTAATCCCTATTCCCTGTGCCTCCATCTTCCCATCTGTATCCGGTTTTATGGGAAAATCTTGTACATACCTGGTAGAGTGATGTATTCCTTTTTTGAAGTGTGCCTCTCCAAATGCTTTGCACATATGCTGTCTGTGTGAGTAAAACTACATACAGATGTTCATCGTAAGCAGTTGCTTGCCTTTTGTCGGTAATGCTCATTAACAGGTAATTGCCTCTGCACCAATCTGTGGCTCAAAATTGCTAATTGCATCTAAAACAGCTGAATTGCACTGTCATTAGCCAATGACATGGCACCACAGTGCAATATACAAGGCCTTTATGTAGGCCTTGGCCCCTTTCTTAGTTTTTACGATGGACATTACTGAGGTGTGGAGACTACAGGATTGCAGATGGTAGGTACAAATACTGTCCTTTGTAGAGATGTATGAAGTATGTCCACCATTTTGCCTAATTTGTTTGGTCAGTGTCCCATGATATTGTGGTCATCTGGCAGTTCACTGGCAAGCATTGTGGGTGGAGGTCAGTAAGGTGAATGAGACATAGTGTCACACTTCATACCCATCAGAACATACATGCTAATGCAGTAGCTGCTATTCTATCAATGTACTATCTTTGTAGGGGCAACCTGTTAAACATGTCTCTATCTCTGGGCTTTTGCCCCTTATGTATGATTGTTATAGGGGGTTGGGAGGTATGGTCAGTGTAGCAGCTACCTTAACATACAGTGGTAGATGTTCCAGGCTGCATCTTCTACTGCAACCTAGGAAACATAGGGGGAGTGTGAACACTTTGGAAGTCAGCAAACTGTAAGTGTAACTGTGGCAGCCCTGCCATTACAGCAAGCCAGGATAAGGGTACCTTTAACAGTACAATGAAGATATGTGCTTATGGTGCATCTGTCATGCAACAGTGCCAACAGCAGATTAGTAGGCGACATGTAGTTAGGCTATACAAATATGTGCAGTGTGACCCTACCTGCAGGCCTTTGCTTTGTAAAACTGTGTAGCAGATAATTCAGTAGTAGTAACTTGTGGTGATTAAAATTACATGACTCAGTCATTATTTGCTGTTTTCACAACAATGTAATTGAAGTGGAACACACTGGATTTGAACCCAGGTCTGTGTGGCAAAATGTACTGTAGTCAAGGGATTTAACCAACTGAGCTACCAAGTCAGTGTTATAGCAGCTGTATTTGCAGCATACATGTGCAGACATACAGGCTGTGATACACATTGTCTGCATCCATCAGTATGTGTATGGCTTTCAAGGGCAGTTTTTCTGCAGCAGGGTCGCAGTTGAACATATGTACTTTTCCACTGATGCCTTTAGCAGGTGTGTTTAAAGATGTTGCTGATAAAAGGGGACATTGAGCTGCTATATCAGGCCTCATGTACTTCCATCATTACATATTTGATTGTCTACTCAAGAATTTTTGCATCAGAGTCCCAGATACACTTCCATTTTTAGGTTTAATTTCAGTGTGTCAGTGGCAATCAGGATGTTTTGATGGAAACACCTGCTTTGATTGAGATCTGTGTGGCATAGTGGGTTAATGTAGTAGGCTGTAGTGGACAGGGACTTTGTATTAAAACATGGCAGGGGTGATTATTTTGTACATGTGACAATGTCAGAAAAACATACAATGATTAAGGCTCATTAAAGCTCATTTAATTGGATTTGTATGGTGTGCAAACATGCGCTAAAAATTTAAAAAGAAAAAAGGGGTGATAGGACAGTGGTGAAATGGAGGCAAGCAGGGGGAAAACATAGTGAAATGCAAGTAGGGATGTGCAGGAAGGGTACAGGAAAGAACCATAGCTTTCCATTACTTGTACAGAAACAGCTGTGCACTTTGACAGATTTTTTAAATGAATTTGGACTCTCAAACCCCAGAGAGGAGTGAGGACAACATAAAAGTTTTGTGAAGCCAGTTGACTACATTAGGTGTGCCCAGTAGACACATGTGCAAAATGGAGAGCTAGGTATGTAGCAATATTTTTTGTGGGACAGATGCCCAATTTTTTTTTTTTTTTTTTTTTTTTAAGGAGGGAGTGGAATGTTGGGGGGGGGCATAGTGTGATATATGTGGTGAGGTAATTTGGGTCGGAGAGGATACAATAGCAAACAGACAAGACATCAGATAGGAGCAGTGTGTGACACATGAGGGGGGGTAAGCACCTTGGATGGGCTGGGAGTTGTGGTATCCAAGACACATATGCCTCCAGACAGCAGCAGCATGACTCATATCCTCACCAGTGGGACAGTTGACACTGCTCCTTCACTGCCCGAAATGTGGATGTGCTGGAAACTGGGCACTAGGGCCAGCCTGCCCACCAGGTTGGCCAGTGTGCCCTCAATCTGGCACAGGCATCTTTCATAAGTCTGCTGAACTATGCTGTGCACCATGACCAGCAGTTTTCATTGGGTGACAGTAGCCCCTCTGTCACTGACCCTAGGGGAGGCCAGGCCTGATCTCCTAAGGTGGTTTCACCCGACAGTGCTGCAAGGCCATGTGAGGGGGCACCACCAGCCTGGGTCCCAGATGTGCTAGGACCTGATGCCATGGTCAGATGAGGTAGGGTAGGAGGATCACCAGTAACCGGCCTACCCAGACATACTGTGGCGATGGATAGGTTTGTTATTCCCAAACATTGTTAGTAATAGCTTGCCAGAACATTGGAAATAAACTGATTACAAATCAATGCATATTATGTGAAACACAACAATAAATAATCTAACAATCAAAATGCAAATAGCATGCCAGTAGCAGTTACAGCGTAAGGCCAACAGAATTGGTAATTCTAAAAGATACGCTAATATGCAACCATTATAATACATAACAATAATAAAACACATGCCTGAAAATACAGTTTAATGTAACAATGTATGTTAATAGTAAACCAAAACCAATGAATAACAAGAATAAATAAATGACGATAAGGGATGGGGAGAAAAAGATATATGCAGTTCATTAATACCATTATAGGCTTTATAGTTGACAACATTACTACAGATCTGGCCTTTCTTTATGTGTACAAGTCCCCTATAGGTGCATGTACATACCTCTCAAGCTATCTGCATGGGACCGTATGGGCTAAGCAGTAACAACTCTGGGTATACAACTGCACAGAACACTTGCACATCAGGTGGATCAATGTAACTACTGAGGTGTACTGTAGGCTGATGTAGTGATACTTTGCAAATTTGGTAATCATTTGTTAAAACTGTGACAGGTGGATTATGCACTGCTAATGACATTATATGACAGTGTGGCACTTGAGAGACATGTATGTGTACAGTACAGAAATTAACCAACTATCATGCCTTGCTTGACAGGCATGCGGATTTAACCCAACAGTAGTGACTACAGAGGACATCTGCATTGCAGGTATTAATTGACCACAGCAACCTGTAACAGACACTCCAGGCATACAGCCATACCAAGATTACACATTTTATTTATTTTATTGTGTTTTTTATTATTGTACTTATTTCCTTTATTTTATGCTGTATTATCACATTGCTGGTAATGATTTTAACAGTCTGTGACATCTGAACACACATTTATTTACTCATAATATGGGCTATTTCACCCATTTACCTGTAGTTCCTGTGGAGAGAATATCTGTAATCATTATGTGACTGATATTGTGATATTGTTGGCAGGCATGGGGATAGAACACAATTGTAGTGACTGCAGAGGACATCTGCATCAAATGTATTAAATGACTTTAGAAACCTTTAACAGACACTCCAGGCATACAGCCACACCAAGATTACTTATTTTATTTTATTTTATTATAATTATACTGATTTCCTTTATTTTATGCTGTATTATCACATTCCTGGTAATGATTGTAACATTCTGTGACATCTGAACATACACTTATTTATTCATAATATGGGCTACTTCACCCATTTACCTGTAGTTTCTGTGGAGAGAAAATTAGTCATCAATACATGACTGATTCTATAATATTTAGTGCAACATAACACTGGATTCGAACCCTGGTCTGTGTGTGGCAAAATAGACTTCATACAGAACATTTAACAAACTGAGCTACTGAGTCATTGCTGATTACTGACTGACTGATATTTGCCTGCAGCTCACCTGGAACCAAAGTATGACCTGGTAATAGCACTGCAGTTTTATACTAGACTGCAGTGACAGTTGAACACACGTACATGACATTCAGGCATGACAGAGATACTAGGTAACCTATACATTATTAAATAGAATGCAGTTGTCCACAATATATTGTTAGTGGGTTGTAATATCTGTGAAGTCAACAAACAATATCAGATAATGAGTTGGCTATCTCACCCATATACATTGCTTACCTGCTGTTTGTGAAAAACAGAACATTATGAGACTGGACTTGAAACAGCCTTGACCGTTACTATATATGTTAAACATGACATTTGGAAGCCATTATATTTGCAGTGTACAGCTATTACACTGTTACACTTGACTGCAGCACCTTACCCTACAGCCTGAATGCATATACTTGAAATGCAATGGTTAAAGCAAGGCAAACTTGATGTACATAATTTACCTTGCTGTTACTGGTATTGGTTCATGTGGTATTGCAGCACAGTTGTCATAACTGAATTCTTGCAACACAGCTCTTATTCCACACTTTTTGCACAACAGTGTTTATTAGAGAACCCTTTATGCATTTACTGCTATAGTTTCGAGTTTTTATTACACAACAGTTGTCATTATGCAGATGTTGCAATACAGATGTAATTGCACAGTTATTGCACTGCAACATTTTGCAGATACTTTATTATGGTTAATGTTTTACTCTTTCTTGCTTATTTAACTATAGATAGCAAAATACATCTGTACTCATCACACTCATGGTGCAACCTGGCCAAGTACCCTGCATGTGCCTCGATGTTGTAATCCCTCTCCTCTGCAGCTATTGAGAGAGAGCCACACCATTATGCATAACAGTTTAGCAGACATTCAGTTTAGATATTGGTCAAACACAGGTAAATGTACTGACAGACATGTGGGGCATTTGCTGTCTGAGCATCTTGGACACAGGTGGCCAAGAGATCTCCCTTCTGATGCTTCAGGTCATCATAGTGGTGACGTACCTGCTCACCTGTGTGGGAGATTCCTGTCAAACTAGGGTGTCCATGTGCCAGCTGGTCCCAGACCTCCACCTTGCACTCTGAGCCCTGGAACTCCCTCTGCAGCAGCCAGTCTTCATGGTTTTCCACCAGGAGTTCAATAACGACCCTAGACCCCTGAATGCCCCACCATTGTGCCCGGAAGCACACAACCTCTCCAATGCCAGCCATAGTCACTACACAGTTAGAAATCCAATAGATTATGCTGTATTCCTGCCTATTGAACATTATGTAACATGTTTTCCCATCCTTAAATGTCACTGGGCAACATTTAAAAATGTGGCACATCACTTAGTATTGCGCAAACCAGCTCAGCTCACCCAAGCAGTGCATAAACATCTTCAGTGGTCATTATGTTTATGCAGTGCTTAGCAGGTCTTAGCAGAGCTTAGCTGAGTGCTGCAGGACAGGTCTATATTAGATAATTGAACTTTCAGAAGTTCGACTGTTATATGGTCGACACCATATGATCGAACTTGTAAAAAGTTCGAACATTTAATAAAAAATAAATTAACTACACAAATAACCTACCTAAAGGTTTTAAGCAGGGAGGCAAGCCCCCCCTGCATCCCCACACCCCCTGCTCTTTAAATATACCAACTCTGAGATCACACTACAGTGCAGAAAAGGGAAATCTTCCTATTCCGTGCTGTATGGAGATCTCCATTAAAACATTTGAACTTTCAAAAATTCGATCATATGGTGTCGACCATATGACACTCGAACTTTTGAAAGTTTGATTATCTAATACAGACCCCAGCGGGCCAGTATTTAAAAAATAATTGGCATAGTTTTATTTCCAAAATGAATGCTTATTTTTCCTTATATGTATTCAAACCCTGCACCTGAGGCTGTAACTCTACCCACTTAGCTATATGGATATGTGGAATTCTGCTATACCTTTACATATACTTCTGATCTACGTATAAGCACTGCTGAGCACAGAATCACACTGCGCAAACCTGCTCAACTACACTTAAAGTTGACCTTTAAGTAAATAACTAAATGCGTTCGATTTCTAGTTTTAGATGTCTAGCAGGTGTCTTGGCACTGTTTAGCATTGCTGTGCTCCACATTGAGCTGCGCAAATGAACTTTAAAAAAAATGACAGTGATATACAGCAATTGAACAGTGCAGGAAGTGTGTTACTCATCTGCAGACACAGTTTGCACCACATTCCCTACACTGGTTCAATAACTTTGTTCCACAGCTCTCACTCAGCAATGTACCATCATTAATATGCATGGTGTGCCGCCAAGAGGTAGCCATGTACGCAGACGTGGTAAAATTCCACGTAGGCTCTACACTATGCCTACATGGAATTTATTAACTCTAGGGGAATAACTATTTCATTCCCAACAATATTTATTTTTGTTCAGTGAATGCATTTTTGAACATGTACTGGGATAAGGTAAATAATTTCAATATGTGTGGGCAAAGTTCAAACTATCCAGTCATTGAATCAGTCATTTATTCATTTTCTCTTTACTTGGTTGATCAAATTTAGAGTTGTAAGAGATGGAGCCTGTCTCAATTTTAATTTAGAGTAGGGCAATCAAATTTACCATAGACAGCACAAGCTCATCATCAAACAAACCCTGCCATTGTGCAGATTTTTTAAAGGATTTTCTTTCAGACTATAAACCATTCTTAGCATGCACCGTTCAGACCAGTACATTTTGATCACTTGTACTGTATCAAATTATTTATATATGCAGTGTGCCTTAATGTCCATTGTCAAGGTGTCTGTGTTCTCTCTAAATATCCTGCTCAGTTTTTTTTTTTAAAAAACATGAACTGTTTACAATGCATGTTTGTATTATTAATATTAAAACCATTTGTCTTTTTTACGTAGATGGGAAACATTATTTAGACACAAGGAATGTTATTTTACCTTAAGAATTTGGACCTTTTCCAGTTCTAAATAAGTTTCAGTGCAGTGCACAGACTACAGAAAAAACTCATTTTGGATTTTTACATTAAGTAGATTCTTTTTGAGTAGTTTACTTGGTTTAGTTGGTAGTTTACTTTGCCACAGTCCTGGAAGTTGGACTGCAATTGTCAGTCAGAAAAAAATACATTAGAAAAAAAGCACATAAAGGGAAGTTCCCATTCAGAGGAAGTGAAGTGACTTTGATTTGAATATACTAATGAGTAGATACAAGATGCCAAAGTTCACTATGGGGGGGATATGGAATGCTTTACCCCCTTCATAGAAGCAGTTTTGTCACTGTTCATCTTTTTCAACTGATGCCATAGTTTGGCTAGTTTGATACAGGATTTATAAGCTAAACCTATTTAATGTCCTATGAGTGCATTTAAATTTTAACTATCAATATGCTTGAAGTTAACAATTCCAACTGACAATACTTGACAATAAACATGACCTAGTTTGTTCCATGTCAGCCAACTGAAAAATGTTTCAGTCAGTCAGAAAAATCCATGACTGACCACAGTTTCCAAAACATATATTTTTTTACTATTTGAGAAGATATTCATATCTTTAGAGCAAGGGGATTCATCCTCCACAATTAGTATAATAAATTTTCGGATCAATGTAACTTGGGGCAAAGGCAATCCCTGACTGCAAACTTCTTTTAATGAAAGTGTATTTCATTAATGCACTGTTTATCAAACTTCTGGCTGTTGTGTTACTGTCTAGGTGACTATGTATCTTGATAAAGACTAAAATATAGCTGTAACCAGAATGCACTACTGCTTCCTGATCCCCAAATATTGAGGAGACTGGTAGTGCATACTGCCTTCCACTCATGCTCGAACTCGAATACTGTGTTTGAGCAAGGTGTGGCAGTTGTAGGGAGAGATAGCAACTGACATATCTTGCCCAAGCACAGAAATGGAGTTTGGGCAGGCAGGCATGGGACTGCAGACTGGGGTTTTAGGTAATGATTGGGAGGATGGGCTTTAGGTTTAAGGAGTGGGAAGGGGGTTTTAGGTTAGGGAACAGAAAAGGAATGTAAGGATAGGGAAAAGGAGGTGAGTTTTAGGTTGAAGGAGAGAGAACAGGGTTTTAGGTTTAGGGAGTCAGAAGGGAGTTTACAGTTAGGGATAGATCGTGGACTTTAGTCTTAGTGAGTGAGAAAGGGGGTTAGATTTTGAGAGTGGGAAAAGAGCTTAGGGTTAGGGAGCAAGTGTTCTGAATAAGTGTCAGGGAGTGAATGGAGATTTTAGGTTTAGGGAGAGAGAAGTGATGAGTTAGGTTAAGGGAGCGAATGGGGGCTTGGGTTAAGGATGGGATTCCTATGGTTATGATCAGAGCTAGTTGGGAGTTTTTAGGGTTAGAGTTAGGGTTCTGCTAGGGCTCACAAGTTAAATCAGGGTGGGTGTTGGAAGGACTGCCTAATTTATTCTGACTGGACTGTTGGGCTGGTGGGAGTTAACGTTCTTACCAGTTAGAACAGGTGGCAGGGAAAAACTTTGCCTGAAGCTAGTAACACTCAAAGACTTGTAGTAGATCCTTGCAACCATTATCAGGCATTCTAGACTTGCTGATGAAGAGCCTAAACAATAGTAGTGTTGAAATCAAATCTCTTATTTAGATGCTATTAATACTGTGTGAATACAAAAACAGTTTTATACCTGGCACTTCATAAAACAAGCAATTGTTGGTATGAATAAGCAGATGAAAGAACACCACACCTGCAGAACTACACAGTATGAAATGACTGAATCATTATTTCCTGAACACCAGAGTAAGTATTAGATATTGAAAAATCTCTGGCAGACACAGTCTCTAGAAAAGTGGATACTAAAATTCTGTTTTCTTTTAAGTCAGAAATCTGTAATTGCAAGAAATAGTAGACAGCAAGAAAACAGATCCCAGCACAACAACATTAAAGTACAGATACTTGAAAGGAAAACAGCATGATTATTTTTTAAATCTAAATGAACACTTTCAGTAAGAACATTATTATAAAGTTTGTCCTATGGAATTCAGAAGAAACACTGAGCCTTGTATCATCCACCACAATCTCAAAGTCAATTCAATGGTCCGTCACAGTAAAACCATGCTTCTCTGACAAATAACAAAAGCTAAATACTATCTAGGTAAAAGTCATGTTTATATCATTTGATAAAACTGTGTACCAAGACAATAATTTTTCAAATGTAGATATTAAAAAGAAAAGAGGAAATTGTCTATTCACATAACTTTTTAGAAGTATAAATATTAATACATGGTATTTGTTTCAAGATAAAATAAAACTTATTATTGAATACTGACCATGCATTGTACTATAGTAAATGAATCAATGCTACAGCTGTATAAAATACATTATTATTCAACCATAAGTCCCATCAGACAGGCTATCTGATAAAAATAAGAGTCATGCTATCATGAACTGTCACAAAGTAATACATATAAAAATAATGAAGATGGCGTGTACATGATGGGCCTTCCTAAATTTCAGACTATGTGATTGACTCAGGAACTAACCAATGAACAACATTATGAATGTGACAGAAAATCCATGAAAATGAATTCCTTAAAGACTGGAAATACTGATACAATTGAAGTTAAAACCCCATTCAGGATTGTCTCCCAGTCCCTCCCATGAACAGCCATCTCACTTTTCTTTTTTCTCTGTTCATCTTTGATTTTGACATTTAGTTCTATCCAGTTTCTATTTAATCACTTCATATCAAAGGTGGCACATACATTAATTTACTTATATTACCTGCATCTCTTCATCAGACAGCCTTAACTATTTTTGGAAATTCTGTACTCTATTGCATACACATCTCTCGTATCTTTTGTAATGTGAAGTCTGTATTTCCTCACTCGTAGTTCCTTGCAGGCAATACTATTTCTTCCATTTTTAATACTAGTCCATTCTTTGTTCATGAGACTATTATGCCTAGAAGAACATCATACTGAAAAATCATCTCGCAGACTGACTTCAATTAGAAAGAGAACACCATTTGTTGCATTATTGTCCCCCATATTGGATGGTGCAGTAGTGCAGCAGTAGTGTTGTCACCTCACAGATAGAGGTTCCCAAGTTCAATTCTCTGCAGGAGTGCCTTCTCTGTGTACTCTGCATGTTCTCCCTGCATTCATGTGGGTTTCCTCCAGGTGCTCCGGTTTCCTCCCACATTTCAAAGACATGCGTCTGGAGTGTTTCTTCCCAGGCCTCGTCTGAAAATTGGCTTTGTTCCAAGTCGGACTTTCCCAGTAAACAAATGTTAAATTAAATAATCCATGCTTTAATCCTAAAATGTTATTTTGTCTTTGCTGTATGTAAACCTGTATGGATTCACACAGGTTATATCCAAACCCACCAGGATAGGAAAACTCAACCAAAAAGATGGTATACTGGACTGGATACTAACCAATAGCCACCCCCAAATGAATTCTTCGGGGGCCATCCCCGATGACCTCAGTACTACTTTCTTACCTTTATCTGCAAACACAAGTCTAATTACTCCCAGCAGCCCATCTAGAGAACAATAAGAAATAGTAAAAGCTTCAATCCAAGCAAGTTTCAGGATGAACTTAGGGCATGCAACTGGGCTGCCCTAAAGCACCTGCCCCTAGATGAAGCTGTCTCCCACTTTAACAATAAATTCCTCACCATCCTTGATTCTCATGCTCCCGCTCGTTCCACGAGGGTAAAAACAAAAGCTGCCATGTGGCTCTCTAAAGAAACTAAAACAAAAATCATAGTCAGAAATAAGGCATGGGCAACATGGCGTGCTACAAAAGACCCTATAAATCAAACCAAATTTAGACAATGAAGAAATGAGACAAAACTAGCTATTCTATTAGATAAAAAAACTACTACCTCCATCTCCAACAAGGGAACCAAAATAACCCCAAAAATTCTGGGCAGAGATAAATAAATTACTGCACCCAGGTCAAACCACCACTCCACCTCCTTCAGCCTCTACCAATAAACTACCAGAGGATGTTGCTAACACCTTTAATAATTTCTTTAATGAAACCATCCAAGCCCTTGCAAGCCAAATACCCCTTAACTCCTCTAACCCACTGGATAGCACTCTCAGCTCCCAGCCCTCCTTCAGCTTCCAACCAGTCTCTACATCTTTCATTCGTTCACTACTCAAAAAATTAAAACCTACTATCCTAGCTGCTGACCTTCTCCCAGCCAAATATTTGCAAAACGCTGCTGATACCATAGTGTACCCTGTTTCCATTCTAATTAATCGGTCCATATCACAAGCCTCAATCCCCTCTATCTGGAAAATATCAAGTGTCATACCCCTCTGTAAAGGTGGTAACTCTACTAAGTTATCCAATTAAAGACCCATAGCCATCTTAACACCTCTGGCAAAAATAATGGAAAAAATGCATCCATAAACAACTCCTGTACTTTCTAACCCAAAACAACCTACTGGCTAACTCCCAGCATGGCATCAGATCATATCATAGTACCACCACAGCTCTCCTCACCTTCTCTAATGCAATAAACTATAACAGGAACAACAACAATCTATCTTCAGCCCTTTTCTTGGACCTGCCCAAGGCTTCTGACATGGTTAACCACCATCTTCTCATCAACACCCTGGCAACAATGTCCCTAGGTAATCACTCTCTCCGATGGTTTGAATCCTACCTGTACAATAGACAACAATCTGTCTTATGGCAGAGCAAACTCTCAACCCTCCTACCTAACACTCTAGGTGTCCCACAAGGGTCTATCTTGGGACCACTTCTGTTTTCCATTTTTATCAATGACCTCCACACTGTAATCCCTGAAGCCATCTGCATTCACTATGCAGACAACTCAACGTTGATCTGCACTGGCACCTCACAAACAGAGCTGCTATCAATAACTCAGAGTACTGTCAACCTAATAGAGAACTGGCTTGCTGCTCGCTGTCTGATTCTAAATCCTAATAAAACAAAGCTCCTACTTTTCAGCCCCACTCAAAGATCCATGGCATTATCTCTCTCCGTTAAGGCTAATGACGGTACCATTATCGCTCCAGATGCCCATACAAAACTGCTAGGAGTTATTATAGACAACAATCTTAAGTTTGATGTGCATGTCAACAAAACAATCAAAACCATTAACAGAAAACTGGGCTCACTATATAGGATAAACCCATTCCTTACCCCATATGCTAGGACCGCCATAGCCCACTCCCATCTACTCTCTGCACTCCACTATGCTTCCCCTTTACTTGCCAACCTAAATAAATCTGATCTTAATAAACTCTCAAGCTGCTATAATAACATAGCTAGATTTGCAACTGGTCTACCCTATAGAACATATCATTGTAAAAATCTAAATTATCTCGGATGGCTAGAGCTACCCAGGCAGATTTAGTATAATCAACTCACTGTTGCTCACAAAGCACTTAATCAACCAGATAATACACCTGCCCTGAAAAACATCATCTATCCCCACTCCAACTCCAGATCACTCCGGTTATCTAATAGAATATTATTATTGCAAACCATCAAATCCAACAACTCAGCTGGTGACTCCTTCTTTGCCAACTCTACTGGCAAAATTTGGAATTCCCTTCCTGCTAACATAACCCTGGATACCACTCTATCTCAATTTAAAATAGCTCTCAAGGAGTATTTCAAGTCTCAGTGGACATGTCCCTGCTCCAAGCCTGACTAAATTTTTATGCATTCTGCTGTATCAATCCTATGCCTGTAAGTGGTACTCAAATATCTTTGTTAAGCCAGTTTAGAAGACTGTTAGACTGTACGAATTTAACTGGGCTATAAAATACAGTACATTTCCATAAATTTAACTAGACTGTAAAATGCGTTATATTTGTTTTATCTTATGATTACTCCTGTTTTATATGACATTGCAATGATTGTATATGTATACCTTTGGAGCTTTTCTTCCCGGGCCTCCGCTGAAACTGGACATGTATCCAGTCGGACTATCCCGGTCAACAAATGTAAAATAAAAATAAAAATAAATAAATAAATAAATAGAATTTTTTCTAAACATTATCAATATATAATGATAAAGTATCTTGTTTCTAAGTACTGGTAGATCCCAAATCTCCATCTCTGGATAAACTCCCCAGCTTGAATCACCCCTTGAAATACAGCTATTTCATTATATGTTGTTTTGTGCTATGGAACAGAGAGTTTCTTGTCCATTATATTGGCCACATTGCTCTTCTTCCTGAAATAATCTTACATGCTGCACCCGACTGACAATTAAAAGATAAAGGGTTATGTGTCCAATCTCAGCCCTTCCGTTTTAAGTGGTAAGCAGTTGATAGTAGTCTAAATTCCTTATCTTTCTAGTACTGCTTCTTCTGATAATCCTTGAAGTGACCATAGTCTTAGGTGTTGTGAGTTGAGAGGTAAATTTCTAACTAAATGAAAATTATGGAGGGGAAATATGATAATATATTTGTTATGATCTATGGCAAAATTTCAAACATACAAATGTCTGAATGCCAGTTTCTAGAATAGGTCCTTTCATGGGCACTTGAGTAACCCAAGATCGAACATCAAAATATGAGACTTGCAAAACAAAAGCACCCCCTGATAATTATGTATAGGCTGTACTACATAAAGGGCAAAACCCAACTCCCTTCTCTGCTATGGTCTTCCACAGCCAGCTACTGGATTTTTTTAAATTATGAGACGTTGACCTAAAGTGCCATTTTTCAAGTGGATTCTTCACTGTGGCCATTTGATTAAAATGAATGGAAACTAGCTATCTCAATCTATCTGGTCTATTTTCATGTGTGTCTTGTAACATCTAACCTCTGCCTAACTACTTAAGATAATTAATACCTTTGATTCCATCACAGATTCCACATGATACAAATCACTGCTGTGATGGCCCTCTATTAAACATATCTAAAGGTGGGACCTGAATAGAACATTTTAGCAAATGTACAAAATTGAGTCCAAGTCCTGTGGACTCTATAACCATAAATATGAAATGATGCTGACCCGAAGGCCTTTGGAATACTTAAAAAGACTAATGTAAAGACAGGGCCCTCACACCCATATGTGTGCATGAATAAGGTAACCAGATATTGTCTGTCTGATACTTCACCAAAACCACTTTGTCCAAGGTGAATGAAAAGAGGCAATATGTTTCCAATATTTTTACATGCACTTTAACACTGTAGGCAAACTTCTGATGTCCATACTGAGTGACAAGAGTTTCAGTTCTCCAACGACTAAGTCATTATTTGCAGATGTTGGAAGACTGACATGATAACTAGTGATATTGACTGTGGAGATCATTCATCTCTTCTAATAATACATATCTTATAGAGATGCTGAATAGGGCCATGCTCCTCCATTTGTAGATCTCTACAGAAGACTCATTTCGACCTGACACTTACTTGAGTCATAAACATGTAATAACTAACTGGACTGCCTTACAATATTTCTTCCTGAAGATTGCTATTGTTACTCTGACTTAATGTGTTTATGTATGGTGTACTCTTAAAGGTTGAAAAGTTAATATGCATTCTAGTCCCACTCAATGTAGAGAATCTCATAACATTTCTGAAAAATCATTCCAATTTAAGCTATCATTGTTATAACCTCCTCCATTATATTTTTAATTTTTACAACTGTGTGGTTTCAATTCCTTTGTTTAAATAACCTAGAAACATCTTTTGGGTTATTTCTCCATTAAGATGCCACCAAAAGTCCTTATCATTGATTCTGCCTCTGTCTGTAATATGTCAAGGTACTGAATTATATATTTCAAACTAATTTCTCCTCCCTTCCCAACAATGTTTTGACTAACACATTTCCCACTAATATGTTGAGTTTATGCTTTTCCTCTAGACTTCTTATAAGTTTCACTGCTCATGTTCCTTTTGGGTAAAGCACTGGAAAGATTAATGTAGTGTTGTCAGATAAAGTTCTCTCCATAATTATGATGTCTTCCATCACATCTAGAGTTTTAAATCGGGGTTGAAATGGTCTACTCTATTTCCTTGAATCACCAAGCAAGTTCAGAGAAAGGACAATTCCTTTTTTTACATGCAAGTGTCTTCATCTGTCCATCTGTACTTTCTGTAAAAAAATAATTAGTATGAATTGTTGATGTTTCAGTGTGGTTTTCTCTCTTAGCAAATACTCTCCCCGGGATTCATAAAGCTCGGCACAAGGATGGTGTAAGCCTTGCACCGACCGTGTGGTAGAGATGGCACAGCAGCACCACATGCATATTAATGAAGGCGCACTGCCGCAACTTCCACGTGCATAGGAAACATACGCAAGTACAGTGGGCATGTCTAAGAGCTGCACAGAGGTGTGAACATGTCGGCTGCAGGCACGCAACCTAAAATGCTGACTACTACAGCCTGCCTCTAATAATAATCACTCCTGTCAGTGTCTGTGGATACTGAAATGTATGCAAAGCATGCAAGACAGTTTTGTGAACACCAAAATAAAAAGTAAACACAAAGGCACGTAGCTGAATATTGAGTCCCTATCGCTCAAACAAATGACATTTAAAACCCTGTGCCCATATTCCATTGTAGTGTTAATTTTTATACCAAGTGGAAGCGAAACGCAGCATGTTAGCCCACCGCTGCCCTTTGCTAAGCCTAGCCCAATGGTTCTGGTTGCCACCTGTCCCACTTTGTGAGGGACAGTCCCTCTCTCGGCAGTTGTGTCCTTACAAAAAATATTAAAAATGTTAAATGGCCTGCAATTGTAGGACATAATTATGTCCCATATTTTATGTAATAGTTCCATAAAATAGTTATTTCTGTATGTAAAATACCTAAATGTTACAAGAAACAGAATAAGCAACTAAACTGCTACAACAATAAGCTTTGATTTAGGCATAAATCTAAAGTACTATCCTTTGTACTGACCGTGGGTATGTGTTGGCCTGTAAAATCTGATGTGTGTCCCGAAAATGTCCCACTTTGGTCATTTGAAAAGGTGGCAACCCTACCAATGGTCAGAGCATTCGCTCAATATCTGCCCATTCGCAGTCCAAGTCGTCTTTGTCTGGATGGCCCAAAGATGAATGGGTATTACCCGGGTCTACCTACCATGTCATGAAAGATAAGTATTTGCCTGTACCTATGTGCATGAAGTACAGCATGTGGAAGATTAAACATGCCAGGATTGTCCTCACAACCATATTGGTACCAGAGATATGTAGTGTACGCAATGTGTTCTGTTGTCTGTGCCATGGGCCATCAACCAGAGAAGGGATGGATGGTGTGTGTGGAATATGGGGGTGGTGGGTGACGGGTAATGTAATAATTCGCCAAGGGGAGACTGGGTCGGATGCACAATAGGTGAACAGGAGGTGTGAGAGGGAGCAGTGGGTGAATCAGAAAAAAAAAACAAAGAACAAACATTCACATCCACAATACAACCTGACAGGCCATACTGTAGAACACAATCCCACAAACATATGAACATTAAAATGAGTGATACACATGTACAGAAATGTTACCGGCTCACACCCACATAATGGTCTGGCATGAACTGAGCCATCCAACCCCAACACACCTGGATACATAATTGAATACCCATCATCTACTCCAGAGCACACCACCCCCCCTTTCTGAATGTCTACCAAAACCACCCATACTCAGGCTGCTAGCTTGGTGCAGCCATATCTGCACATAGTGACCCCTACTCATATCTAGTAGGCAGTCTCACCCTAGGCAGTCTCAGGATTGCAAACTATGTATCCTTTGCATGCATAACCCTCCCTCATTTTCGTAAATCCAAAAGAATGAAGGTCATTGGTCCCCAAAATTTCTGGCTATCCCTCATGGGATACGTATCTGTTCTAAAGATTAGACTTGGTGGCACAACACAATGTCCAGTCCCATAGACATCTGGACACAAGTTGTATGAGCAGTAGTTGTCCACAACCCTGCTCAGCCTCCAGCCAGTCCTGCAGAACCTATGACCCGGGATTAAACACCTGACCATGATGCACATATCCTCACGTGCATTATTGGGAATATATACCTTTTACATGTTCACATGAAGCATCTCCATAGCCATCTTCCAAATAGTACATGTCCACAAATTGTATACCCCGTCCAGGTTCCTCGTCGTAGATGCACACAACCCCTGTATACAAACGGCACAGGTACCTCCCATATGCGGTCGTTCATATACATGGCCATGTATAACTCCAGATATGTAGTCCTATATCTATAAATGTACATACTTATATTCACATAGCTACACATCACACATACTTGCATATAAGTAGTTGTCAAGTATGTGTCCAATTCATAAATATGTATACTTGCAAATGTATACATATGCGTCTCAGAAACATATGAATAGTAACATGTACTATACATATGTACACCACCCGACTGTCACATTTGTTGCCAGTACTGTGGAATGGCTGTAGTAAAGTCATATATCGTAATTACCATCCATAGAGCATGTATCGCAGATAGTTTAGTGGTAAAACCAGTGACTATAGTGTTCCTGTTCCCGGGTTCAAGCCATGCAAGGGCTAATTTTATATGATGGCCACAATAATGGCAGTCGGATATAGGGTGATTAAGGCGCTTTAAAGCAGACATAAGTAGGGTTACCACCTCTCCCACTATGCGAGGGACAATCCCTCTTTGGGCAGTTGTGTCCTGACCAAAAATATTAAAAATGGCAAATGTCCTAAGATTGTAGGACATAATTATGTCCCATATTTTATGTAATAGTTGCGTAAAATAGTTATTTCTGTAAGTAAAATACCTAAATGTTACAAGAAACAGAATAAGCAACTAAACTGCTACAAGAATAAGCTTTTATTTAGGCAAAAAAGTAAAGTTCTATCTTTTGTACTGACCATGGGTATGTGTCGGCCTGTAAAATCTGATGTGTGTCCCGAAAATGTCCCACTTTGGCCATTTGAAAAAGTGGCAACCCTAGACGCAAACGGGTATGCAAGCATGCATACGCGACGGTAAGTGGCAGTCATTCAACAGTATGGGAAATGTAAATAAGCATGTAGGTGTATATGCATGTGTATGTACAGACATATATATATACATATATATATATACATGTGTGTATATGAAGAATGAACATGGTCACAATATAGCAGTCATAATGAATGTGAAGGGAAACAGCAGCAGAACCCCCCCGTAATATTTAGTGCTGTCATATCAAGTTGCCCAGAAGCAATCAAACCTCTGCATCCCCAACCACAGGTACGATGCTAAAAGTGGAACTAACTATATCCCTGTGCTACATCTGACTTTCAAACAGGTACAGGGCAGTCCCAATCAACAGTCAGATGAGCCAAAAACCAGAAGACTAATTGAACACCCTGACCATTATATGAACGTATGTCCCAGGACTATAAGCTTGGGACGTCTGAATATACTTGGAGTGAC
>NC_056730.1:544697424-544809924 GCF_019279795.1 Protopterus annectens | reverse complement strand
GATTGATGCGACCAGGCTGTAGATGTACATGGACCAGTAGGTTGTGCAAGCCTGATAACACATGGTTTGACACAATGTACGACATGTGTCCTGACACGGGGAGAGTGGGCAGTGTGTAGTGGTGTGTTTATACCCCTCCTGCGCCCACAGTAAGGATGAGTGCTGTAGAGGAGTGGCAGGTAGGGGAACTATGGGTATGCGATTATGGGCTTAGGCATGCAGGTGTTGGCTGGCAGAGCCATATTAGGACCACCCCTTGGATGTAAGTAATATTCCGATGCTGGCATAGCAGATGCCCATACCTCCCAAACCCTTAGAGTACATCCACTGGATAATCCGTAAACCATTGGGGGAACACATAGGGACTATACCATTGAACTGTCCCCGACTTCCAGGGATGTCCATGACTATGACTCAGAATCTAACTCAGTCCCACCTAAACCCTCCTAGAACTAGTGATATTAGGAGGAAAGGTGGTGGAATACACTTAATGAATAATGACAACATGTAAGAGTCATAAACAGCATGTACCTCAGACAATGTGTATGAATACATATGCTCTGGGTCTGTCAGTGTGTCAGGTTAATAGCACCAAACTTCTAAATGTGTCCCTGAGGTTGTTATGCCATGTCCCTGATTCAGTGTTCATTCTTCCCCATTCGTATGAGAGGTCTGATAGTGACAGAAAGCGTATATTCCGCCGACTACCTTAGAAAGATGTTAGAATAATAGGTTGGGGTTACCACCTGTCCACCTTTGTGAGGGACACTCCCCTTTGGGCAGTTGTGTCCTGCAAAATAATTGAAATTATGCAAATGTCCTGAGATTTTAGGACAAAGATTTCCTATATTGTCTGCAGTAGTTGCATAAAACAATTATTTTGTATATGAAACACCTAAATGTTATAAGAAAAAGTATAAACAACTATAATGCTACAAGAATAAGCTTTTATTTAGGAAAAACAGTGAAGTACTTTCCTTTGTACTCTCTGTGGGTATGTTTTGCCCTGCAAAATCTGACGTCTCTAAATAAAGGTTAGTCCCACATTGGGCAATTGAACAGGTGGCAACCCTATAATAGATATGCGGTAGCATGACTCGGCCAACGGATGTGGGTCCCAAAACCCAATTACTTGTCTGTATTGAAGAGTCACGGTTCCCATGTATCAGCCAGATGGGAGCAGATTGTAAGAGGAACACACAAATAATATGATTAAATCACTGGACAGGCCGCCGATTCCGTACAGTCGAACGGCATGCCATCGCATAATGGGCAGTCATTCCCGATACTGTAGGCATGTAATCCGATGTAATAGGCATCACAAGGTAATATTGTGGTCCTCGCTCCCACCCAGGGGTGTGAGTGTCAGATGCAAGCACCAATGTCGGTGCATTTGCAAGTGCAGGAGCGAGTGGGTGTAAGCCTGTTTGGCTACCAGTATGCAAATATTGCACTGGTAAAGCAATGTAGAGGCTAACCGAGTGCAAGAAGCTGTAACCAGAGGTTAGCATTGCTTAACACTGCGCAAACCCACGCACACCCACTCACAACTACTTTAATGTACCTTACTCCCTCAGTATCCAATGGCCTTGTTCTGCCATGCAACCAAATAAATGTCCTCTGCAAAGCTCGGAATCAGGACCCTGCACACACAGCTAATGTGATTTACCAATATGCCATGGCAGATATACAGACAATGGACAGTACCAGAAACGTATCGTACAGTGCAGTCATTCAACAGTATAGGAATGTATCCCATTATGTAGATGTATATGTGAGTATTTATGTCCAGCATATAGGTACATACATATATAGAGATATATCAGGAACATACCATGTGGCAACAAATCATTACAAATGAATGAAACTGGAAACACCAGTGATGCCTGTATTATGTAGTGGTGTTGTTCTATGTAATCTCAAGACTCCCTCAGACAGACATGTGTCATTCATACACGCAAACAGTTGTACATGGCCGTATACATCACTCTGTGCATGTAATGTACATTAACACAACAGTACCTGTCTAATCATTATGTGTGAACAGTACTCTTGCAAGGTGCTGTGTGCAACATCATCATCATGATAAAGGTAAATGTGGTAACCATAGAGGGACTGGTAGTGTTGTGTGAAGAATGGGGTCATCCTCATCATGTGTACCTGGACCATTTATGTTCATACCAGGATCGTGCGCCTGAGGGACAGGGGTGAGGATAACAGGAGTATGTTGTGATGCATATCACAAGGGTTATGTGTCCAGTAGGCACATGTGTGACATGGACAGCTATGTATAGGGCAGATGTTGTCCTAGGAGCCGATTGGCCTTATGTTTCCGTAGGGTGAGGGTCGGATGTGGGGGAAGGAGTGTAGGTATGGCCGTGGAGGATAGGTAGGGTAGGATCACAGACAAGACAGCATACAGGGTTGGTATATGACACATGTGGGGGATACACGTTGGACGGGATAGGTGTTCGGCATTCACAAGCCCATGGGAGCAGTGGGACGGAAGTCCCCAGCCATGGGCAGCCACCACTGTACCTAAACAACTGCAAAGGGGCCGTCCAGGAGGGGCAGCATCACCCTGTAAATGTGACACTCCACCCTTGAGCTTGCTTATCTAGCTTCAGAACCCCTTAGTGAGCCCCCAACGCAACACGTCCGGGACCGCACGACAGCAGACATGTATCTGCCTGGTTTTGCTCCTAGGCGGGACATACCCCATCCTCAGTGGAGGTACCACTAGAAGGTGCTGCAGAGCCAACAGAGGTTGATGTCCAAGGCTGGGTCCCAGATGTGCCAGTGCCTGGTGCCATGGTCAGCTGAAGTGGGACAAGAGGATCTGCCGGGACCTCCCAACCCATTCAGCCTATGATGTTGCAGTTTAAATCCACATATGGCTTAGTGATAGACAACAGCATACAGGATTACCTACAACAGTATGCATAGATATCATCATCAACCCAACACAACAGATGGTATAATTTGCAGAGAGAGCACAACACATGCATATATACTGCATGCCATCTGTACAATGTGTAGTAGACGTGTGACCGCAGCTATGAACAGTTGACCATTATTGGCTTGTCACTGGGAACCCCAGACAGTGTTGATTATACCACTGTTTCATGTGACATATGTCCAGTCATGGATGCGATGGCAGTAACACATCCATATCATCATGTACTGTCTGTATTCCTCACACTATGCTCCTGCTGTGCACAGATGTGTGTTCAGTGTATAACACAGGAAACAAATGGTTCCACACACTGACCAGTTCACAGATGGCCCTACAGATGGGGGTCCCTCATGAACAGAGTACTTTCATGTCTGTATTAAAACATGCTGAATAGCCATTACCACACACATGTTAAACAGGCAGTAGTCTCAATGCAGCATAGCTACACTTACATGCTGTAGTCATGTGTGGCACATCACCCTCCTGTCTTTAGGCAATTTCCCACTGTGTATGATGTTTGAGGTACATCCAGATATCATCTGTGATGCCGTTTCAGAACACCACATCCAGGTACCACTCACAGCGACTGTCATGGCCAAATACCAACATGTTTTTCCTAGATAGTGTACTGTGTTTATCATGCAAATGGCTATGGGAACACCATCACAGCTGTTCCACATGCAATCAGCTAAAGGAGGACTGCAATAGGTGCAGAGGCCATCACCTGATCATGTCCATCACTTACAATACACATGCTGCTACTGAGCAGGTGTACATCTTCACATCCACCAGAGAGTGTGTGGTTGGGACCGGTAAAATACAACAGAGAAGGGCTTGGAGACTTAACCATAAGCATCATCTGCCACATGTGTAACAGTACAGGGTTCAAACCCCTGACTGTCTTGTCATTACTATAACATGTGCATGATGTTACTACATGTGCCACAAAGGTGACATTTTGCTGTGCTGTAAGAACATATATGTGTGTAGGTGAGTGACATCTGCAACAGAGATATAGTAGACATACATTAGGTGTGGCAGACATGACTGTCCATGTGAATGGATGCCATTGTCACCACAACCACACTCTCTAATGAACTCGCATTGACACTCTTTGCCAGGGCCACAAATACACAACATAGCTACTTAGTTTGCCACACTGCAGTAATGCATATGACTACATGCACAACAGGGGATATCTGGAGGTTCTATGGGCTAGGGCATGTGAAAGTGTTGACATCTGTTGGTATGCCAACGAGGGTTATACTGGGAGTTACTGTGATTGGGAGCATCATAACCCATATGCAGACACAAGATACCAGTACTGACATGCATGATGCATTGCTTCATGGGTGTGTAGTGGTTGGCTGTGCAAGATGGCGGTCCAAGGCTGGATGAGGGGTAATCCTTGGCATTGCGTCACCCGACAATGGTGTGCAGTGCAGTACAGGGGTGTAGTGTCAGCAATGTCCCACACAGATGGGTACTGCATGATCTGCCCTGACATCCTGGTTACCAATGTGTATGGCCATAGCTTTGCAATGCATGCCATGTCTGTATTTGATAGTCCTTCACATGGACATTGCCTTGGATGTGCATGTCCCACAATACTGTACAGTGACATGTACAGGTGTACCTGGTTTAACAGGCACATGTTGTGTACACAGCCTGTTATCCCCCGATATGCCAGTACTGGCCTGGTGTGGCGAAACCTGCTTATAGTGAGCAGGTCAACCCTGCACTTGCATTGATAGTATGATACAGGTATTCTGTGGTGTCAGTGGCATGGGCCCATACAGGGCACATGTGTACAGCATTGTATGGCCTCTGTGGATCACATTTGATGACACCACATATGTTGCAGGCATCCAGTGTGGAACATAGTGAAGGCACAATGTCCGCATATATGTGTCTATTGTACTGCTGAACAGGGTGCCATGTCCTCTGCAGGACACTGCATTCACACCATGCCTACTATCTGTCATCAATGTGCATGGTACTAGAAACATAGCGGGATATCCTAGGTAAGTTTGTTTGTGCATGGCACATGGGTGCGGGACATTTACCGGGTACTAGTAGGGTTGCATACTTTGTTCACCAGGCCTTTTGCCAGATGTAGGGGTATGGCTTGCCAACACAGTCCCGTGGCTGACTGACAGCTGTACTCCTCGTGAGGTGGCCAATGTGTCATAAGACGGACACCATATAGGAAAACAACAAAACCGCTCCCCAACATGTCCAATAGTAAGACACTCACAGCCACCTCTATACAGGTTCTGACAGACAAACATACACTTGCCATATCCTATATACATTCCCCTACCTACCATATCACACTGCAGCAATATGCTTTTAGGGCACTTGCTACAGCGAATACTGGGTTGCAGCACACCTGCAGGTGTATACCTAGCTGGGTAACAACAGCAGAAATGACAAAGGTGGTCATGTGATTTGTACAGAGAGTGCATACTCTACAAAGCACTGTAATTGTCTCACACAGGCAGACACACACACACACACACACACACACACACACACACACACACACACACACACACACACACACTTGGCATGTCTGGGATTACACTACAGCATTATGCAGTTACAGAACGCGCTACCCAGATTACTGGATTACAGTACTCCCAGAGGTGTATTTCTAGGTGGGTGACATCATCAGCCTTGCCAAAGGTAGGTATAAGAATTGTATGGAGTGTGAGCAGTCTAAAAGCATTATTCAGTCCTCCAGCAGACAGGGACAAACACACACACAAACACGACAACTCTGGGATTAGAGCACTGACCTAACTACTTTATTACACTACAGCATTATGCAGTTACAGAATGCGCTACCAAGATTACTGGGACACAGCACTCCCAGAGGTGTATTTGTAGGTGGGTGACATCATCAGCCTTGCCAAAGGTGGGTATAAGAATTGTATGGAGTGTGAGCAGTCTAAAAGCATTATTCAGTCTCGGGCAGATGGGGACAAACACACACACACACTGCAAGTTGGGGATTAGAACATCGACCTAACTGCTTTATTACACTACAGCATTACGCAGTTATAGAACGCACTACCAAGATTACTGGGACCCAGCACTTCCAGAGGTGTATTTGTAGGTGGATGGCATCATCAGCCTTGCCAAAGGTGGGTATACGAATTGTATGGAGTGTAAGCAGACTAAAAGTGTTATTCAGTCCTCAGGTAGATGGGGACAAACACACACACACACACACACACACACACACACACACACACACACACACACACACACACACACACACACATACTTGGCAAGTCTGGGATTAGAACACTGACCTAACTACTTTATTACACTACAGCATTACGTAGTTACAGAATGTACTACCGGGATTAGTGGGACACATCACTCCCAGAGGTGTATTTGTAGATGGCTGACATCATCAGCCTTGCCAAAGGTGGGTATAAGAATTGTATCGAGTGTGAGCAGTCTAAAAGCATTATTCAGTCTTCAGGCAGACGGGGACAAAAACACACACAACACACACACGCCAGTGGTGGGAACGGAACACTTGCCTATCTACAGATCACTATTACAATAGTACATAGTTACGAGTCATGCCACACAGACTACACATTTCAAGGCTGTCATTATAACCTTCTAGGAATGCGGACATCAACAGGGTTATTGGTAGTTAAGATGTACATACTTGGGAACCTGTGTGTTTAAAGTAGGAATCCATCCTGACCTGGAGTATGCCCATCTGTGGAATGGACTACTATCACTATACAGGGTTACAATGCCCATGCCCATACACAGAGGCACATAACAGACACAAGGTGTCACTGGGCATGCTCACATACTTAGTAGCACAGGGCTGCTCGGAATGCACTGTGTCCATCTACACAAGGCTATACTGGGCATGCTCATACACTTAGTAGCACAGGGCTGTCTGGGATGCACTCTGATTCAAAACACGGAAGGCCACAGTGGCCATGCTATTACAGTTAGACATAAAGAACACATTGTAATGGGCTGTGGTGTTAGTCATTGTCATTGTTAGCAGGAACACTGCTCTACATATATCTGACACTGATCTTTTACACAATGTCTGCTGCTGTCCATCACCTTATCTGTACCATCCTATACCAAGCACAATACCACCACTCACAGTGATGTCTTGCTAGGTGTGAAAACTGCTTGACCAACGCAATGAGCCTTGCTAGGAGTGGCAACTGCTTGACCAACACAATGAGCCAAAGTCCTGCTGTAATTACGAGGTTGTGCAGTGTTTGTCTTTCTGGGATGGCATGACTGACAGTAGACAGGCCTTTGACACATATCACGTGCATCCATGATTCAAGAGAGTGGGGATAATACCCAGGTCACATCCGCCCATATAGTGCCATTCCAAGCCAAATGTCCTAAACACAGGGTAACACACTGACACCTAGAGGACAACTGCATTGTATGCTTATGCTAACCAGTGCTAGATGTGTAGTGTCCATAATTACAGCTGCTCACTGTAGATCCAGCAATGGGGCATACTGACATCTGTGCAGTGAGGAACACCTGGCTGAAGGCTCTGTAGTGCACAATAGCACTACCACCATATACCTCAGAACCAGACATGTGGGCCATAACACAGGTACGGACCGCTCCAGGTGGTGGTGTCCCCACATACATTGAGGCCACTCACATGTACTTACCAGTACTCCCATGAAAGGCATCACAGATGAGTCAGGTGCAGGACACAGTGTCAAATGCTGCATTTTAGGATGTAAACCTCAGACACCACCATGTTCTTGGACCACCAACACACATCCATACATGTTGTAGGACATATAAGAGTACACCACCATGTGACCCTTGACCAGTGGACTGTACCAAGCTCTACATCAACTGTAGAGAGTACCCATGTACTGACACAGTTGCATCATGTGTTATGCAATTCAGTGATACCACTGTCTGTAACCAGGTCAGCTGTACACGTACTAGGGGCCCTCGGTTATTTACAGCATTAGCAGATGACTGTTGCTGTACATCAGTACACACCCTCATGTTTGGATATGACATACATGTACCTGCCCTGGATATGTACATGCCACACACACACAACGCACATGTAAATAGCATAGCTGTTGTTGTCCTTTGTGCAGACAGGTGGCTACAGCCATTACACACATGCACATGGAATGTAGGTCCATGGCTGCTGAATGCTAACAGTACATAAGGTGTGATATCAATGTTGACAGAGGTAACATTCCCTCTGTACCGGTCACCCATTACACCTATCATACCATACAACAGTCCATGTGTCATGTATGTCATTACACATGTCCACCAATTGCAATGCCTACAAACATGCCCAAATGACAGGATTGTAGGATCTACACACATGTACATGTAGTGATGTGCATTCAGATACCATGCGTGTGCAGTTGCTGATGTATGCAGGTGACTGTATCTTAGTACATCATGGAGTTGCAATGCAGCCTCAACATTGCCAACTGTATATGGTGATATGCTGAATGTATGGAAAGATGTATCTCAGGTATGGACAGATGTGTGGAAATAACTAAGTGGTGGGGCATCTTTGCAGATGGATGTTTGCTGAGGACAGCTCACAGGTGTGTCACAAGTGATCCTACAATAACCTGTGTAACTTGTAAGCAATGGTTTCATTAATTGAAGGACATAATACACAACTTAGACAGCAGTCAGGGTGACACCGAAGGTAAATCACTTGACACCTGTTAACAGTTAAGACATCCCGTGTGCATATATCAGCACTATTGCCAAAGGAAGCATCAGTACACTTTGTAACACGTTCAATACTGCTGTAAATCTGTCATAGATATCATGAGCTAGGCAGGTCTTTGATTCACAGTACTGGCATGTGTGGTTGCATGTGTGTCCATATATGTCACGTATGGTGGGGAATACATCTCACTTGTTACTCACTCTCCTGTACACTAGTGTACACATCTGTACAGACTGCAATGTAGAAAGCAGGACATAGGCAGGGGTGTGTATCTCACACATGTGAGGTATCTGTATGTGCGTGACATAGGTGTATTCAATAGTGAATGCCACAGTGTGTGTATGTGTGTGAGTGTGTGTCTGTGTGTGCGTGTATGTGTGTGTGTGTGTATGTATGGCTGTCTGGTCCATGGAGTGAGGATGTATGTTACCATACTGAACTGATAAGACCCCTCCCCCCATCCAGGCGATGCAATATACTATCCGTGTTGATGTCCCCGATCTTAGGCCATACTGACTACCTGTACATGTGTATTCTCTGTGGCACGTCATGTAGGTGCACAGTATAGTAATTATGATTTGCACATAGGCAGGGGTCCTCACCTCAACAGTAGCAACTGTGTGTGAGTGTGTGTTACTGTCTCGGTGAATCCGTGCATGTGTGGGTGTGTTACTGTTTCACAGAATACATGTGTGTCAATACCTGAGTGTGTGGGTGCAGTTGTGTGTTGGCATCCTGTCATGGGAACGTGTATTACTGCTTCCCAATGAGGCATCACACTTCCCACTGGCCTCTACCCTTGTAATCAGCTAGACCACTCTCTAACCTCACCACTACATGTAACTGTACCTGTGATGTCACCCAGTATGGATGTCACGTCTGTAGCCACAGTAGCTTAATACACAGCTATCATGCTCTTGGATCAGTAGACGTGTTTGGAACGTGGGGCATTCTCACTGTTATGCGGAAGCTGCACAGTGCATGCTGGTATATTCATACATACCTGTGAGTAGTCCACATTGACATATGGAACACTAACTGCAAACACTGACATCTACTGGCACATGTAATTACACCTGAAGGAGGAAAGCAGAACATCATGACCAACATGCAGTTACTGTTGTTAGACAAGACACATACTGTTAACAGTACGAAATGCATTGTACACCTGTAGTACATGGTATGTCTGCTGCCTGTCAACAGTACTCAACAATTGTAAACTACACTTATCTTCCTAGTCTGTTCACCCTGTGCATCAGACCATATAAGCATGTCCCTGCACCAATGGTGTGGATGTCAGGGATGCGGCACAGGCATCATCATATGCACAGGGTGATAAAGTTTGCCAGAGGCCTAGGCTGCACCATTGGATGACATCAGGTGTGTGGGTTAGGGCCTTTGATCTAATTGGGAGTGTGTGGATGTTATGCATGTGTGTGTTGCAGTGCCGTACATATAATTCCAGTGTGTGCATGTATGTATGCACACAGTTCTGGCGTGTATCTGGTCTACACAGGGGTATTATTGACAGCTGCAGACTGTACAAGCCAGGTTTTACAGTTCACGGTGTTCGGCCATAAACATGTAACCGGTGCCTGCCAGGGGTTGCACGGGAACTACCAGGCAGAGGTGCAGATTTGGTACTGTCTGATGACACTTGTCCACTGGAACTGTGTCCCTGTTGGGACCATCCAGGGCCACGTGCATGTGGCCTGCTGTGTTGTGGTGTGGACAGCACAGCACCAGCTGCACTGCTGCTGCTACCGCCACTATGGGAGCAGACATGTGAGGTAGATCATTCACATAGACCTGAAACAGATGATGTAGCAGGCCTACATCCACGTGCACAATGCCTCACTCCTACCAGATGTTGCAACACAGACAGCTCACACTCGCGGATTGTCATGCCATGGTCAAGGACTCCAACCATGTCACCCAACCGTATATCCAAAGCTTCAGCAATCTGCTGTTGAGCATTTACCATTGCCTGGATGTTGTTGTGTACAGAATGGACAGCGGCCCTCTGAAGCCTCTGATCTTCTCTGTTGTGCCATTTAGCACATGCCTGTGCCTCCTTTACAGCCTGAAGCATGCATCTGGTGACACCCAGATTCTGCGCTCTGTCTTGCAGAGGCATGTTGGCCAGAGGTCCTCCTGTGAGCAGCACTGGCCACGTGCCTGTGTGGGGCACCACCAGTCTGTTGGCTAACACCATGGTGTGCAGGCACACCTTCCATAGCCCCCACACTTTCCTGTTCCAAGCTACCACACACCAACTGTCCTTCCTCTAAGGCCACTGGTGATGGGGTATGTGTAGGCATGGGATCTGTGTGCGGGGATGAGGGGGATATAGGTGGAATGGCAACCAATGGCACAGATTTAGCCCCTGACAACCCTGCCTGTGCCTCAATCATACGTTCATCATCACTGCTAGAGTCTGTGGGGACACTAACATCAGATGGACCGCAGGAGGGCAACGCACCTACATCACCTGTGAGGGGCAGACAAGAACTGTACATTACAATCTATACAATAGACACAGACACACACACAGACACACACAGACAAACACACAGACACACACACTGTGGCACCCAACATGCATGTGATAACAGAAGGCATGCAACATGCATGTGATACGTCAGATGGCATGCAGCGCAGACAATAATAGTGGTAGTTATCATACATCCCTAGGTTGCACACAACAGCATGCATGTGTCATAGTAGAAGGCATGCAAATTACACAATCATAGTAGTAAGCATACATCCATGTGTTACACCATGTAGACCAGCACAGGTTAACAGTACACCTGCCTTATTTGTGGTATATGACCTTGACAATCACATGTAGTATGACATGTGATCTGCTGACATGTGCAATGACATGCATACATGTTTAACACAAAGGTATTCTATCAAATATACAGTGGGGTAATGGTGTTCCACTGCAGTGTTGTCTTTCCGCCCTACAGATATACTGTATATTTAGCTGATGTGCATGGCCATTTCAGGGAATCATGAGGCATCTCTATTGCTATACAGTGTGAGTTACAGACACAGTTCATAGCCATGACTGTGTTCATATACAATACATACATACTGTGGAATGTGACCCACGTCACTG
Organism: Protopterus annectens; assembly: GCF_019279795.1. Classification (NCBI taxonomy): domain Eukaryota; kingdom Metazoa; phylum Chordata; order Ceratodontiformes; family Protopteridae; genus Protopterus; species Protopterus annectens. Next base: position 544,798,098 of record NC_056730.1, on the reverse strand, counting down.
AGGTGTATACACACTAAACCATGATGTGGAATGTGTGACACAGGTCACTGAAGGGTATATGGATGACACCCCTGCACATCTGCAACCATATTGCTGCTGCCTGGAAACTATGGCCAAACATGGCGAACATGTTGGTACACCATGTCCCACATAACATCTGTGCACCACACACACACACATGAGGAACAAGTATGACATTGATGTCTGACACCAGCAGGGGGAATGTACTATATCTGTGGGCTGATGGGGATACTGTACAGGTGACTGCTTTCATGTCATGACACACTCAAGATGTTCAACACATCTTATGTGGTGGATTGATGTCATGCCTACACAAGATGTGCACAGGCCTGTAGGATGTCTAGTGTTTCACATCTGCAATATAACCATTACACAAAGGCCATAGTTGGACCATGTGTAGCCATTGTACAAAAGGGTGTACACACAAGCACATCACGTCTACTGTGTGTGTTGCTTCATGCCTCTGGCCATCCTCCATGGCCATGTGTGTACATGTGTTAGCCAAATTATTGTGACAGACATCTATTTCACATGTCTGTGTTTTCCCATATGACATACACCAATATATGTCATATGCTCCACTGACATTAGGGTTATGCAGACAAAGGGTGGTATATTTGGTATGTGGGATATGTTTTTCAGATTAGTTTGGCAGTGTTGCAGCCAGGCCACTAGATGTCATGGGCATGTCAAGATAGCACATCGCATTGTGTGACTTTCATAGCAGGGCTATGATCCACACCAGTGAATCCTGTGGGATGGCTATACTCCAGCTCATTATGTAGTACAGTTTGTATTCCCCACATGTGTAGTTCTGATCTGTAGTACATGTCCCTACAGTGAACAGCACCACCCCTATTGTATGCACAGATGTCCACACATCTGGCAATGACAGTTTGTGAAGATTCATGTCGGTGATTCACATAGTTTGCAAATGTTGCACATGGGTAGCCATTGTGATGCATTGCAGGTCCGACTTGTATATTGTGACAGGACCATACATTATGTGTACATGTGGTAAATGGCCACATGGCAGATAGATCTGTGCATTACAATGCCTGATAAATAATAACAGTCTCACCTGCAACGGGCTGCTGTCGCAGCAGAATGCCAGAGGTACCTAAATAGGAGTAACACAGCAGTATGAGCATTATCCATGCCTGTATGATAGCTACAGGGTGCAATGTGCATATTAACACATATACCAGTACATTAAACTATACTATGGTGTATTCACATGTGTGCATACACAGAGTAGCATGCTATAGTATGTGGCATGTGTGTATACATGCCTTGCATATGATGTTACATTACATATTGTACAGTGACACATGCGACTATATGGAATATAGTTGTTATAGGTGCAGTAGTGACTTACCAAGCAACTCCAGGCTCGGTGGTTGAGAGAAACCCAGCTCCACAATATTGGCTAAGGCTTGTGGATGTTGTTCTGCAGGAGTAGGTTGGCCAGTAGCTCCTAGGTACGTGTGAGGGGGGGCTGGGTTGGTGGTCCACCATCTGTTGCACCTTGCTCCCTGGCGATTGCATTGCACACTGTTTCGCCCATCTAATGAGGTCTGTATAGTGTCTGCACACCGGCTGGTATGTGCAGTTGTGGCCACCCACATCATTGACCCTCCTGCGAAGTTCCATCCACAGGGCATCCCGTTGCTGTGCATCCTGTGGCACATGGCGGAACAGGATATCATGATTGTCATGTAGGTATGGGATGAGGGCCTCATCCTCCAAGCGGGTATAAGGGGGTAGTCTTGCATGCAGCATACCTGGAAGACATAATGATGGAGGCAGGTCACAGTAACTCACAGAGACATACATAGCTACAGCTGAACATACATGTGCATTGCATTTATTATGATTAAATAGTTGTCTTTGCAAATCTACATGACACTGACACCACTGACATGTTTGTGTCACACACAGGTGACACTCAATGGTGAGTGGATATTATCACCATATATGTGTATGTGTCACCTGATTACATTGCTCATACTCCATGTGGATGTTGTCTTGATGTGGGCATGTCTGTTTGCCTGAAGTGGTGTTCCTATCTATCAGCACATGGCTGGATGTGTCCATATTAATGCAGTTGACCTTGATGCTGTGTATATGTCACATATAAAGATTTACACTGCCTTAACGGATATGACATGTGACCCTGCAGACTTGCTCATGGAAGGTTTTACATGTATACACGGCACTATACAGCAATTCAACATCTTGCCATGTATCACCTGTGTTGCACATGTGATACACATGGGACACTTGCTAGCCAGATGGTATTCGCAGGGATGGATATCAACTATAGCATGTACAGTCAAAGTCAACTAGTAGGCTATATGCCCTGGGCCATGTATGAATCTAGGATGAAAGGTTACCTGTCTGTAGCTGACAGGTGGGTCTCTGGGGCCAGGTGGAGCAGTGCCACATAACTGATCCACGGGGTTAATGATACATTTACCATGCGGTCATCACACCATGTTTGAGAGGGGGGCGATGTGCAGCTTTGCTGGACAGGAATGCACAGTATGGCAGGACTATGTAAAGTGCATGGGACAAGGATCTGTCCAGCATGTGGTGATCCTAGTACTAGGAAGGTGGATGTCCATGAAGTATGTATTTGAGATCAGAATGTGTATGTGTAGCATGTCCAACATCACTGGGTTGGACATGGATTTATTCAGGGTATGCATCATGCTACATAGTGGAGATAGGGAATGGGAAGGCTGGTGTAGGCCATCTGAACATGGCCAATACCCCTTAAAGGAAATATGTCCTCTGATATGGGTCACTTGAGTGTTGTGTATGGCTTGACAATGATCTCTATATTTATGGATGGCACCCTGTCATGATTAGGGTTGCCACATATGACTACCTGACAGGTGTAGTGACATAGCTATCACAGGAAAGACAACTGCCCAGCTGCATCCCTTACACACAGTGTCCATTATGTTAACCGCTGCCTAGGTGGTAGTTCATGGGTACAGGGTTATTAACCTAGGGGTGACAATGCAATATGTAGCTGTCAGATTGTGGCCATATGTCACACACACCTCACCCACAAAGCCCCTTCTGTATGTTGTCCTCAACACTCTGAGTCGGCTATTGCTCCTAGGTCATAGTCATTCGCATACTTCAATAGGCAGATGCCTTCTGTTAGTCTGTGTGGTATGGACTACAATGAGGGGAATACAATTAATTAACCCTGACTTACTGCAGCTGGCGCTGGTGTGATGTGCATGTATTATTCAGACACCTTCTGTAGTGTTGGTTCTGCCAGCAGTCCCATTGCAAAACATTCCTGTGACATAGGAATGTACATCTAGTATACCGAGTGTAGATGGAACATAGTATGGGTGATGATGTCCTATGACCTGGCAAGATTATATGCAGTGTGAAATCAACCTTACTGTCATCTACATCTGTTCTGCTGACATCAAATAATTTGATCAAGGTTCATGGTCTTTCAGACCAGACTCAGCAGGGTAGTAGTGCATTACTTCCCATTATCAGTGGTGTCTCCCCCTTTGTGGGTTGTGATACCTGTTGGTGTGCACCATTCAGTGTGTACACAGCCTGACATGAAGCTATGTTTTACATGATGTGTATGTGGGGAGCAACTTGTTTTCCCATATGTGTATGATACAGCCTGTGATGTGGACAGGTCCCATGCAGCCTGAGTGCAGCTTGTACCTGCATAGTTGTTTATACAGGGGCTCTGTGGTGTACATGGATATATGATTGTGTACCTGCTGGCGGTGGGGGACAGTGTGTTTATCTTATCCAAGACCCTATCTGGATTGCTTATTCATGCTCAGCACTTGTTCAGAACTTGTAAGCACTACGTAAGCTACTAATTACTATAGCACTCAACCTTCCTCATTACCTAGAGGAAAACAGGTTTTGTACATACTTTTCTCACTTGCTTAGAGTAAAATAGCGCTTGTACTCACTTTCTTCACTTATCTAGGGGAAATTAGTTTTATATTCTGGCATGTCCAAGGGTCAGCTGCCAGTGCTCTCTCCTGTCTACCTGACGAATCTGGACATCTTGGGGCAATGTAGACATTGCCTCATGTACACAGACAACCCTCTCCGCCTACCACCCAACACTACTACCTGTGACAGATGCACTTATCTAGCCAAACTGGAGGTAAAGCTCTCTCCAACCAAGCCTGACCCTGACAGTCATGTGGAGAAGGTAAACATTCGCACCACACCACACTCATCACATAGTCGCACTGAATCTACCCCACCATTAACTGAGAAAACTACTCATGTACCAACTCATTAGCTCAACGCTTTCTGGAAATCATAAACACCAATACCTTGGATCAACATATCCATACACCCACCAGGGGAAACAATATCTTAGACCTAGGCATTACCAACATGAGTGACCGGTGTTCCACACCTGAAGTCAACTCCTCGTTGGCCCGATCCTACCATAAGCTAAACACCCTTGATATCCACATCCCACCCCCCCCCCATTAAGGGAACCACAGTATAATATGTCTACAAAGCCAACTTCATGCTTCTTAAGACAGACATGGTGAACTTCATGACACCCATGCAGGTGGACAATACTGTTACAACTGCTGAATCCTACATAAATGCACTCTATAAGCACTTACACGAGTGCATGGATCATGCTATCCCAAACAGAACCAAGATGCTATACTCCTAATTAAGGAAGCCAATCTGGTGGTCTCCTGCCAAAAACAAACTGTACAACAGGAGGAAGACACTGTTGCGAAAGAGAGTACAATCCCATGCGTGGAGGAGCTCCCTGGTCAGCCTCGGTAAGAAGGTGAGATCCCTTATAAGATCCTCCAAAGCTAGCTACGGAAACAAAACCACCAATAATTCCAACAACAACCACAAAACATTGTATAGCTATGTCAAATATCTCAATGTCAACACCCAGATCTGCTCTGAGTTATAGCACAAAGGCACGAACATTACAGAACCAACTGATATTGCCAACATCCTGGCAGATAGGTTCAGTGCCATCTTTCCCCCCTCTCACCCCCTAAAGGCCTGTATCTATACAGGAAGAGTGCAGAGTCCCTGTAATCACAACTACGCAGGTAAAAGCTGCACACTCTAAAGCCAACATCACAGCATCCGTGGGACCGGACAACATCCCAGGCTGCATTTTACATCAACTTCAGAATGTACTGGCTCCCCACCTATGCACCATGTTCAATAATAGCCTTGCATCAGCTTTGCACCCCCTGAATGGCTCACAGCAACAGTTATCCCACTCCACAAAGGTGGCGCCACAATGGACCATGGGACCTATTTCCCTATAGGCCTGACTAGCCTGGTCTGCAAGGCTATGGAGCACATCATCATGGATCTCAGTCACAGAGACATTGGGTACCTCCAATCCTTTGACCCCTCCCAGTTTGGCTTTGTTAAGGACAGATCATGCCCCCTAAACCTGGTGGTCTTCTTAGAGACAGTTACCAAGGCATTAGATGAGGGTAAGAAGGTCCACACAGCCTACCTAGATCTCTCAAAGGCTTTCAACACCATTCACCATTCTGGTATTGTCGACATACCCATCCGCCTGAACATTAACCCCTACATGATGTGATGGTTTGCAAAGTGATTCACGGACAGAACCTACACAGTGGGAGTTGCATACCCTAGGTCCAACTGTATACCAGTTACAAGTGGTGTCCCCCAGGGCTCAGTCCTAGGACCCCTCATATTTGGTATATAATTATCTGACGTACAGGCAAGCACAGGAGGGCTTTGGCTGAAAAGGTTTGCAGAAGACTGCAAACTAGGGGCCATAATTGTTTCCTCAGCTAATACAGACACCATCCAGAAGGGTCGCACTGAGACGGATACCTGGTGTCAATATCATGGCCTCAAGCTGAATGCCAAAAAGTGCATAGTCATCCCCTTCGGATATAACTAATTACCCATGGACTACCACATAGGTGCTAGTCCCCTACATACAGAAAAGGTAATAAGGGATCTGGGAACCCCAGTAGATAGCAATCTCTCCTTCAATACCCATAATGACAAGGTGTTTAAAATATCCTTCTACGTGGCCCCTCTAATCTCTAATGGGTTTGCATCCAGAACAAAGGAGGCCATTGTGCCTCTCTACTCATGACTTATTAGACCCATTAAAGGATACAACACCCCATTTGGGATGTACCTTACAAGACAACTGCAACAGCTTGGAAGAACACAACAGTACCACACCAAGTGGATTACTGACCTCAAACAGATGACCTATGCAGCCCAACCTAAGAAACTCCAGCTGTACACGGTTGCACACCTCATTCTCACAGGTGATCTCTGTTTGACATACAAAGCCCATGTCCAACCCAGTATTGCTGGATATGCTACACCTATACAGAAGCCCCTGAGAGCCACATGCTCTAGGGATATACATCTAACCACAACGATGACTAGGACGTGCTGGACGGATAGATTTGTGACCCGGAGACTCCCCATGCTTAGTAACATGACTCCAATGTACATCAGGCAGGGCCCTTCACTAGCACTCTTCAGGGGAAACCTTGATGGGTGGATGGGAGACAGACATGTACAACGGGGATCACTGCAGAGGCACAGGGAACTAAGCTAAGGGGGTGGCAAAAGCCAACACACTCTAGCTAGGCTTATAAATACCCTTGGGTAGACAGCCTAGTACCTGCCTTTGCACTTATTACATGTCTTATGCACATGGATAGTTAACTAGCTCTTCCATTTTACTTTGCTATCATGCTGATAAACTGTCGGGTGACTACAAGTCATATGTATCCTGTTATTGTGTATTGTTAATGCCAATAGACATAACAAATGTTTGCCTAACATAACAGTAATGCTATGTAACTTGTAATGCATATCTGCCTACAATACTGTACATTACACAGTTATTGGCACAATATCCCACAATGCAAATCATAATTGCACAGTGGGCCAACCTTCAACATGTTATTCTCAGTAATACACCCATACATATGCCTACTGTTACAATATAACAACATATACTATCCCCTGTTATAGCACATACTTGGAACAGCCCTGCCACTGACAGTGGCTGGTGAGGAATATTCATGTTCAAAGCCCTTATATAGCATCCCTTGTGGTGTATGCAGTGTTTGTCTTGTGACCTACAGCAGTACACACATAAATACTATAAGCGTTACTATGCTCAACAATACATCACTACAAGATAACTGTTTCCACTATATGGATTACATGCACTTTAAATATTACAGAACAGGTTCTACATACACAGACATACTGAGTGTTCTACATACCTTATTAGTAACCCGAGGTGTCGTTGACTGTTAATTCAATCCTTTTCAGTTTGTGTTTCAATCTTCTTTGTAATGTTATGCTGGTATATACAGATGGTTTGAATTTGTGATAAGCCATCCTTTTCTAGTTAAATATCAGTAACATGTGCTATCCTAACTATATTGGTGTTCCAAAATAGTTAATTAGATGCACAGCAGCTGTGCAGCTACTCCATTAGCCAATACCATGGCAACAGTGGTGTATAACTGAGTACTCCACTTGGGCATTGTCCGTTTGCCTTACTTTCAAGGAAGACGGTCTGGATGTGTTGTTTGTGATGTATTTCAACAGCTATATGGAGACAGACAGAGATATATTTTCTTCATGACTCCCATGGATTGTGTGTAATGGCTAGAAGATGTTGTTCCACATGAGTACAGCTGTTATATTTCAGAACATTGCTACTTATGCAGGATTTGTTTGTACCCAATACTTCTGCAGATGATTTAGTCTGGCAAGGATGTTTGGATAGCTCAAGGATTTATGGCTATGCATGAACTGTTAGGTGGTTTACAGTGTGCTCACCAGACATCCTTGGTTTGGTGTACATGTGTATCATACTGTGCTGTAATCAGTAATTGGTAACACTTTCCGATGTACACACAACCCTCTGAAATGGGATTAGAGCAAACAAACCCTGTAACATCAGCAGCTGTTCCATTGTATAACAGCAACTATTTCACATAGGGCCATGTTAGTGTGTCTCTGACAAGGTATGTTAAGGCTTCTGCAGATGTTGTACAGTGAGTGAATGATTTGTGATGTTATTACAGTTTGTATTGTAATTTGCTTGGGTGTGGGGTGATGTTGGTAGGTGTACATAGCAGATGCAGGTGTGTAGGAGCTGCTTTTATACATAATCGATATGTGCGTGAGGATTCCTTCCTTATTTGAACACCTATCCTTTAGTGGACTAATACTATGGTAATTGCAGGCTGATTCATTAAGGCACTGTTAATTGATTCCTGTATAGCATGCAGGTGATGTTAGTCCTTGAATCCTTTTGGCAATACATCGGAATGTAATAAAGTGTTGCTACATGAAAGCTGTGTATTTCTGTCATAGGTATTTGCAGTCACTGGAGTTGTGTTGGTGACTGACCCTCTTTGGCTAGGGTTGCCACCTTTTCATATGGCCATATTGAGACATTTTCGGGACACACATCAGATTTTACAGGCCAACACAAACCCACAGTCAGTACAAGGGATAGAATTTTCCTTTTTTCCTAAATATAAGCTTATTGTTGTAGCAGTTTAGTTGCTTATCCTGTTTCTTGTAACATGTAGGTAGTTTAGATAAAGAAATAACTATTGTATGCAACTATTACATTACATATGGGACATGATTATGTCCTACAATCTCAGGACATTCTCCACGTTTAATATTTTTGGTCAGGACACAACCACCCAAAGAGGGACTGTCCCTCGCAAAGTGGGACAGGTGGTAACCCTATCATTGGCTCATGTCCATAGCACATATTTGTAATAGTGTATAGGCATATACTCTCCATATCCTTTGTTCATAAAGTTTGGTTGTGGCGGAATGTGTGATTGCTATGGTCCATGTTATACTCATATAAGAACACTTCAACCGCTGTATATGGGATACCTATGGAATCCTGAAATCACACAATTCCGACGCCCACAGTACCGGGCCCAGAGTCCCATACCCCACATTACCGACAGCGACAGTAACTCGCGAAAGTAACACAAACATGGAACACACACACACACACACACACACACACACACACACACACACACACACAGATACACTGCTACCCACCACATCCAAACAAACCATCCTACATTACATATGAGCAGGTGGCAAGCCCCCCTACACCCCCCAAGTGGGTGTCTACATCCCCCACACCCCCCTACTTTAATAGTCTACCTCTTAGATGGCACAAATAGATGCACAAAGCAAACCCGCACCCACACATTACAGTCCCCCAGGAACACACACCACACTCAGAACACACACTTACACACAGTACAGCCCTCAGAAACACACGTACATGCAGTAACCTACCTGAACCGCAACATCAGAAGCACTGACTAAATGTCCCTTAACATCGGGATTTTAAACCTCGCGCTTCTGGTGTTTCAGTACTGTGGTCTTTCAGACTTTAAGCCTCATGATTACGCACGTCGATATGTCAAGCAGTCTATATGTGGTAGGTATCCCATTTATATGTACCTCCATGGTTATGTAGATATTGTTAACCTATCTATATATCTACATATATATGTATATCCCCATATATCGACATATCTCTCTCTCTCTCTCTCTCTCTCTCTCTCTCTCTCTCTCTCTCTCTCTCTCTCTCTATATATATATATATATATATATATATATGTTGATTTATATATCTATTTCCACACATTCCTACATTTTGTGTTTTATCCTGTCAGTATACACAACTGCCATTGGTACATCTCAGGTAGCTTAGTGGTAGGTTATTGTGAAGGTTGTGTACATGGTTGTGTGTTCTAATGCTGGCGGTGGTAATTTTACCTCTCCGAGCAGGCACTGGTAGTGCAAGGGTGATTAACGCACATTTCAGCAGTTGTGTGTTCCAAATGTTTATTATTCTGTGGAATTCTACCTATATATGCAAGCTGTGGTTAAGGAATACTATGTAACATGTAAATCATCTAAGAAGATTCCTGTCATGGATACTCCCCATTATTTGGAACTACATCCCTGATTACATTATACAAAACCCTCACTAACACTCCAGGGAATCCTTGCGGAGTGGGTGGGGAACAGTGGATACACCCCAGGGATCTCAAAATTGGCTCTGCTCCACAGAGAGGCAGTTAGTTAATCAATGGGGTGGCGACAGCAGACACTTTTTGGCTATGCTTATGAGTGGCCTCGGGCAGTTAGGCATATACCTACATATGTATCTATGAACCTATACATACAGTATGGACACATGCTGATAGCTTAATTTACTGTTCTGGTATTGACTTAACTTGTGCCAATGGCAGTTGTGTGTACAATAGTTGAGGGCTACCTATGTAGGATGCACACAGTAGACCACCTATACATGCCAATTTACAGGTGGTCATGTGTGTGTGCCATCCATGTTTGCTGCGTGTGCAGGTGGAGTAGGGTGTCAGTCCATACGTGCCTACACTGTCAGTGTGTGTGCTATACGTTCTCTCTTTGCCAAGGCATGGGCATACTGGGCACGCCTCCGTCTGCCTACTGGGGCTGGCACAGGGTGTTCGTGGTCTGAGTCCCTCTGCGCTGTGGGGCCCTTGGCAATGGTGGTGGGCTGTGAGGGCCTTCACCATTCTGTCCCTGCTGCAGCTGTTTCCACAGGATCATATTGTGTAGCATGGCACATACTATGAAGATGTGGGCACACGTGCCTGGAGACCACTGCAAGGCTCCACCAGATATGTCCAAGCAAAGGAACCGTGATTTCAGCATCCCAAACACACGCTCTATGATGATTCTGGTTTCTGCGTGTGCCTCATTATGGCATTCTTGAGTGGCTGTGTGTGCATTTCTGATGGGAGTCATCATCCACGGTTCCAGTGCATAGCCAGCATCCCCCACCAGGTGGCCATATGAGATGACCCCCTGGCAAATACCTGATACAGCTGTGAGGTATGCCAGATGTGAGAGTCGTGATAGCTTCCCGGGCTGCCAGCACACACATCCATGATAATGCCCTGGGCATTACACACGACCTGGCAGTTGATGGAGGGGTATCCCTTGCGGTTTATGTAGTGCCTACCATGCTCACCGGGTGGTGTCTTGATGTGTATGTGCATGCATTCTATTGAACCCAGTTCCTCCAGGTAGTCTGCCATACGGTGGAAGAGACACATATTGCTGGCCAACGCCTCCTGTGTTCGGGGGAAGTATATTTGCTCATTGGCATGTGGTAACATAGCATCCAGGAAATGGTGTAGTACCCTGGATGCTGATGCCTGTGAGATCCCCATGATAACCCCAGTTGGCCTTTGGAAGGTACCTGTGGCTAGTATTCTCAAGCTTACACATACCTTCGTGTCCACTGGGATGGGTTTCCCTCTGTTACTTCTGGCTGTGAGGCGTGGCTGGCACAGCTCAACAAGTTGCTGTATGGTGTCTCTGTCCACCCTGTAACACTCTACTATCTCCAGATCATGTAGCCTCTGGTAGGTTACCCTGGGTCTGAACACTCTTCTCCTCCTCCAGTGCCTGAGATGGTTGTCAGCATCATCCACCATACCACCGTCAGTCTCCAACACATGCCGGTGAATCAAAGCTATGGCAGCCCCTAACATGTACATATTAAAAGTTTCCCATCTATACACACCAATGGTGCAGAGTGTCTGGGAATACACAAGTGTGTGTGTTGTACTTTCACACCTTATACTATTGTGCAATGGATGATGCTGGTGTAATTGGGTGTGTATGTGCAATTCCAGTTGCAGGGTATCTTAATTATGGGTTTTACAGCAGGTACTGCTATTGTGGGGCCTTTGGTGTTGACTTACGCTTGGCTGCCATGATTCCTCTATTGCTCTTTACTTCACTTTTCAACCTGTTTCCCCTCCCATTGTCTGGCATGCATCCAGTTGCCTGCTTTCTTGTTTTGTACTTTCCCAACCCAGGATTGTGTTGCGAAATATGTTATGTAGCTGATCTACTTTACGTTTGCTTTGTTCTGTTGTGACAGTTCTCTTTTCTTTGCAGTATGGCACATCCCCTTTTCTGTTCTGCAGGTAGCTGCTAGCAGCCTTGTTAGCTGTTGTCAATGGCCCACTGTGAGTTCCTAGGTGTTAATTATTCATTTGTACTCCAATTATCATGCTGAAGCATTTCCTTATTGTCTTCCCGTATCCTTCCTGTTTCAGCTGTGGGTCATGCCCCGCACAGCCGTTTACCAGGTTTTGAGCATGTTTTCATCCACGTTCACATGCACTTTCGGTTACCTTGTGTGATCTGGGCTAAGCAAAGCTATGGCTACTTCCACACCCCTATCCTGTGGCTTTGCTTAGCAACAGGCAACCCAGATTAGCAATGCTCCAATGTGCTTACAGCTATGGTGGCACACCCCTCTCTTGATGTCATGTTTACCTCCAGGCCACACCTCGGTGTTGTACTGCTACACCGTGTGGTACATCCTTACTCCGGCGAGGGAGTTTGCGATTCAGTATTACTTGACTCATTTGCATGGCATTGACTACTAATTCCTGGTTACCAGGCAGAAGACTGTCACAGATCCTTAGCAACCCTTGCGCCATGGTTGTTGTGTAGCATGCATGCCATTGATTATTATGGGGAATTCATGCATTGTGTTACAGTACAGTTTTATGACATCTAAATATATTTTCATTGTGATCTCCTTTGCGCACTGATGCACTGCAGTTTTACTTTGCGTTAGTGTGGCCATAACATTAAATGCTATTTTTTATGTGCTGTGCATGTTTTTTATGCCATTGGCTATATATTTAATCATTGGCATATATTAACATTATAATATGTAGGTTTGGTCCACTTTCATGGCTCCAATTTTATGTTTGAAAAAATGTAAACCATTTTTTTTGGTTTACATTTCTTCATGCTTATGCTACACCTGCACCACTTCATGAATCGCTATCTACCTTCATTTGCATGCTACACTGCTGCACATGGGGTAATTAGCATACATGCTCTGGGAGCTGTGCAGGTCTGGCGTATGCTGGTAGTGAATGTAGAAACAGCTTGTACCTGAATCGCTCGGCTGCCGTATTTGGCGTTAGATTGCTGACGCTACTCCGGCGCAAGCTTCATGAATACCGGGGAGTATGTTTTGAACTTGACAAATGAAAATACCGTGATCTGTCCATACCCCCCAGTCACCGTTGGTGTAACCACAAGGCTGTGTCCTTTGTCCCATCCTTTTTAACATTCTCACCAACACCCTTCACACATCCATACACTATGCCTTCCTAATACAACAAGCAGATGAATCTACACTCATATGCACATCTAACAACCTGGCTCATCTCAAAAAAAAAGAAGAAAAGTAAACTACTCAAAAAGCTTTTAAAGACAATGAAATATGTATGGCTTTGTAACTCACAACTCATGATCATCCCCTCAAAGAAATAAATAAAGAAACAAACTACTTCTTTTTTCCCATAATCTTTCTGTCATAAAAAATAAAAGAAATCAACTCTCTTAATAATACAACCACTGAAGTCACTTCTCATAGCAAATTATTAGGGATGATAGTAGATGATGACCTTAAAATTGACCTGCATATACAAAATGGCATAAAAAAACACAAAAAACAAGGGATGCTTTGCAAATCCCAAAGCTTTCTCACCAACACAACTAAAACTACACTTGCTGCTACCTACCTCCTCCCCTTACTAATTTATGGCACTCCCATCCTTACTAACTTTCAGACATCACAAAAATCAAAACTTGGGCGATGCCATAATAAAGTGGCTGAATTTGCAGCAAATACCCCGTTGAAAACCCACCATTGTATAGCACTACAAAGCCTCACACCTTCTTACTCTCCCTTCTTCTTTCTCCTCCTTACTTCAATCAGTTTCTTTCCCCTGATGTTCTTTCTAAGCATGCCATAATCGTGTTCTTTTTTTTTCTCACATCATATTGCAGTTCCTGTTTGCATTATACTGATCTATTTTCAATTTCTATATAAACTGGCTAACATATCTCTAAATATTAAATCCCTGTCATTTAATTTGTATCTATTCTTAAGTAATGTTTTCATGTTATGTCTAATTTGGAATAATTATTTAAACTATAGATGTTTTTGTACTACGGTTTAAGATTGTAAAATTGTTGATCTTAAAATGGTTTTGCAATACTTTGGAGTTTTTCTCCACAGGCCTCCTCTGAAAATGGACACCTACCCAGTCAGATATTTCTTGTTATCAAATGTCAGTAAATAAATAAACTTCATATACACAGTAGATTGAAATACCATAACAATGAAACTCATAAAAATGACATGAAAACATTGCAAATACACATCTACGAATTTTAACAAAGCCGAAAGTTTGAAACAACGAATCAAATAATGTACATATCCGGAAGTAATGAGAGAATTTGAATGGATATATGTATATGTTAGATATTCTTATAAACAAGGGCAAAATATAAAAGTGATAATCACTGCGGAGTTAGAGGTGAAGATGGATTTATCCACTCCCAGTGAAGTTGCCCCAGTTGGGCTTAGCCTATATTGTTAAATGACAGTTGCAAGTAAAGTCAGGTTCACCACCTATCTATCATTGGTTCTCAAAAAAATGCAAGATATTATTCTCATTTTAAGATATGTCTCATAGTAGACATGTACAGAAATATATATATATATATATATATATATATATATATATATATATATATATAGCAACGTTCCCTGCTGCTTTTGTTTTCTGCCTTTAAAAAATGTAATTACAGAAAAGACGTTTCCACTTTAAATCCACTTTAATCCAGTTATCCCAGGCCAGGGACACAGGTGATGTGCAAGTGTTTAATAAGTGGCGACTTGTATAATATTAACTAGGTAGAGGAACTTTTTACAATAATTTACAATGCCAGTAATTACATGTCCTCGGAGTTGCAAATTACACCTTAAGTGTAAGGAAATGCTTCTCCCAAGAAGTAGCTATCTGTTTGTTCATACGGTGGACTCTTCATACTGCAATTAATTGGTGCTGAAAGACTGCTAGCCTTGCTCCTTGCATATAGACTGCTAGGGGTGTTTTTACTAGGATTATTCACTATATTGGAAGTGTTCTGTCATAGTCTAGACATGTAATTTGCTGTAAATTAACTGATATCAACTTCAGTTAGTCTTTTTTTACACCTTTTTTGCGAGCATAACCAGAATTGCAGTACATGTAAATATGTTGATATTGAACACAGTCCTTGAGCATTCTGTTGTATAATTTAATGCATACCATGTAGATTTGTTCTGAAAACAACTGTTTTTTTCTTTCGCAATCTGCTGCGGTAGGTAGCTAGATTGTTATTTTTTTTTTTTTGCAAAGACAACCTGATACAGTCAGCATAGAGTGTAATGTAACTACCGTTCTGTCATCTATCTGCTTGATACACTTTCCCTCTTTTGATTAGAACTTCTATGTATTAAAGTAATCATTTCCCCTCTCACTCTTAAACTATTCTTACTATAACTGTAGATAAACATAATTTGAAGCATAGCTATCAGTACTGATTGCATGCTATATACTTAACAACAACTATCATTCCCCTTTCATTCTAGGTGCTAAGCATGCGTCTTCCCAAAGACTTAATCAAAACATCACAGCTAGCTTTCAGGAATCATTGCAGTCCTCCTGGATAAGTAAAGATTTTGCCCTGTCACAGGAATAAAAAGCATTGATGCATGCTAATCTCTTGCTAAGTGTTTATTGATATATGTAACTGTTAGTGCCCTTAATTCATCATAGCACATCACCGGGTACAGCCTAGATTCTTACCTGTGCATTCTTTTAACTGAAGCATGGGTTAGCTGCAAGGGTCCTAGTCTTCACAGCTACCAAGACCATGGTCACCTAAGCACAGCTCCCATTTAGCTGCCTAGTCCTCCTCCCCCCTGCACCCATATTATTCTCAGTATCAGTGCAGCCAACAACTGTCCACTTTACTGGTGGCCAAATAAGAATAGTAGTAGCCCTAACTTCTTCACCAACAGACTTCCCTACACAAATTACAATAACCTGTACAAAGTAAGATAAACACTCAGTAGCAAAACATTATCTCTCAGGTAGGCTTACTGATTGTTTTCCAAAAAGAATCACAGCGAACAGGGTCCAGTCCTACACCCGGGCTTACTCTGCTCCCCCTACTCTACCCCCATTTTCACCCACACTCACTATCCTTACATTAATACTTATCTAAGCCCTCCCACTGCTCACAACAACCAATAGCAAACACTTCACAATAGAAATACCAACTCCCCATCTAGCAAACTCCTCCTGTCCAAGTTAAAACAAAGCCTCTCAACCATTCACAAGCATCACCATCTGGCTACACTCTGCAACTTAGATCTCTATAATACTAGCCAAATTTCTTCTGAACCAATAAACAAAATAATACTAAAGTTATACCACTTAAAGAACAGAATAACATACACTATTTCAATATGCTATACTTACACACAGTTGCTATTATTATCCTGTTGTTAACTGCCTACCTTACCTCCTACCACATTAACTTAAAACATTTAACAAACTGCAGATCTACCCCTTTCAAAAACCAACAAAAATTTAAATAATTCAACATTACCATATCCTCATCTATCCTTAACATTACACCTATCCAACAAGTCCACTTTACTATACTTCCTGATCACACTTCCCCCAAACTACTGCAAAAATACAAATTCCCAATGAAAACCATAAATTCAGTAGTATATATAGTATCCAGATTAACTCTCAGTGGTGACATACATCCATGCCCAGGCCCAAACAACAACCAAAAACACCCCCACCACCAAAATACCCACTCTCAAAACTTAATAGGTACTAGAAAACTTGGAGACCTCTTACTATTAAACATCAACATTAGAAGTATAACAAACAAAATCCATGAACTGCATGCTAGCCTTTCTCTATATGCACCTGACATTGCTGTTATGACTGAAACATGGCTAAAACCTACCATCACTGATAACAAAATATTACCCCCAGGCTACAGCATACTACAAGTCAACTGAACTAAGAAAAAAGGAGGAGGTATTGCCATCCTGTATTATAATCATCTCACCCTAGAAGCCACACATAATGATCACGCCAACTTTGACAGTGCAGAAGCTATTTTCATCAAAGTAAAAATTAATGCCAAGAAGCATGTAAACACAATAGGTACCTATATCCCACCCAGAAACAACATCACCACATTAGAAAATACACTACATGGGACTACAAATACACTCCCTCAAGAAACAATAATCATGGGT
Source organism: Protopterus annectens (assembly GCF_019279795.1). Taxonomy (NCBI): domain Eukaryota; kingdom Metazoa; phylum Chordata; order Ceratodontiformes; family Protopteridae; genus Protopterus; species Protopterus annectens. Next base: position 544,780,775 of record NC_056730.1, on the reverse strand, counting down.
GACTTCAATATCGACTAATCAACATGTAATTCTTATAACCTCACCAATCATATCAATCTTTGTGGTTTTACACAACTTATCCAAATGCCCACCAGGACTGACAAAATATCTAACAAACAATCTATAATGGACTGATAGACAGCCTCAGTTATCACCTCCCCACATTTCTACTCAGGCAAAGAACATACCCATACAAAGTGCACCATCTATCAACAAATAAGGAATAAAAGTAACTTTAACCCCAATACTTTCTCAGCTACCCTTAAACACTGTAACTGGACCCCTCCCAAACAACTTCCCCTAGATGAAGAATCCATTTCTTTAACTCCACCTTCCTAAATATCCTGAATACACTAGCACCTCCCAGATCAATAAGAACCAAACCTAACTGTGCCCCATGGCTAAGCAAGGAAAACAGGACACTACTAAAATAAAGGACAAAGCCTGGGACAAATACCTAAAAACAAAAATGCAATCAGAGAGGCAAGCCTACTAAGAATTCAAAAATAAAGGAAAAAGACAAATAAAGCAAGGTAAAATTAACTGCTACCACTATGTCCAGATTAAACACCAAAACAATCCAACAAAATTCTGGTCTGCCATTAATAAAATTCTCCTGCCAGGCAAAGCCAGTACCCCCTCTCCATCAAGCACCAATCCAGATAACATAGCAACAAAATTCAATAAATACTTCACCGAGACTATCAATGCCTCACCACTAGTCACTTCCCTACCAACACTTCAGCCATCAGTATCAATTGATTTGATTAAGAAACTGTTAAATAAACTAAAGTCAACAACCCTAGCCACAGATAACCTACCAGTACATTTTAGACTTGCTGCAGGTGTAATTACATATCCTGTATCTATCCTTATTAACTGATCCATTTCTGAACAGCAAGCCCCTGCTACTTGGAAGATCTCACACATTATCCCATTACATAAGGGGGAAACTTATTAGAACCGTCTAACTATTGACCAATAGCCATCTTATCCCCTCTGTCAAAAATTCTGGAGAAATGCATACATAAGCAAATAATAAACTATCTACAAATAAATAGGCTTCTGTCCATCACATCACCCAACATGGATTTCAACCCTTCCATAGTACAATCACAGCCCTCATGTCCTTCACTAATACTGTTAACTATCACAGAAAACTGGGAGACTTTCTGTCACATTTCTTTCTGGACCTATCTAAGGCCTTTGGCATGGTCTCACCTAGCAAATTAATTAATACTCTCTCTGAACTAAATCTTAGCAATTCTACCATTGCTTGGTTTAATGACTATCTAAGCAACCATCATCAAGCTGTACTTGGGCAGCAAAATCTCTGTTCTCTTCTGCCTGTTACACTTGGTGTCCCACAAGGCTCCATACTAGGCCCACTACTTTTCTCTATATTTACAAACAATCTACACACCTCAGCACCTCAGGCTTCTGTAATTCAGTATGCAAATGATTCCACCCATATTTGTACTGCCCCCAACATTCAAGAACTAAATAAGATAACACAGGACACCTTCTCAGCAGTTGAACCAATAGCCAACTTATTCTAAATCCAAACAACACAAAATCATGCTTTGCTATTGTGTAAGACATCCTACCACTCTCCCCCTTTTAGCATTATATCTAAGAATAAAACAAACATCAGACCCATTACCCATACCAAACTACTGGGAGTAACAATTGACAGCAATATGAGATTCAACATCCATATTTCACAAACCATCAAAAAAATTCTCAAAAAACTAGGCCTACTCTACAGAATTAAGCAGTACCTCACAAAAAACACAAAAGCAACTATTGCCCATTCCTACCACATTTCAACTGTCCTCTATGCCTCACCTATTCTCAACAACCTCCGAAAAATCAGACTTAGCAAAATTAGACACCTGCTACAAAAAAAATTGCAAAATTTACCACAGACTCCCCTTACAGATTGCTTCATTGTATAGCTCTTAGCAATTCAGATGGCTTGAACTCCCACAGGTCCTACTCTACAATCAGCTAAACATGGCGCACAAAATTTTCCATCTACCACAGAAGAAACCTTCCCTACAAAACCTTCTACAGCCATACTCAAGCAATAGGACTTTTTGCTCTAGAAACAAACCCTTACTAAATGTAACCAAATTCATTAATACTGCTGGAAACACTTTTTTCCTCAAACTGTACAACAAAAACCTGTAATAACTTACCACATAACATAATCTCCATCACCAATCTATCTCATTAAAAAAAAATGCTAAAAACTCACTTAATGAACACATGGTTATGTTCATGCTCCTCCCCAGGCTAACGCATATTCTCTACTACAGCTTTTATCACCACTATGTTCACTACTACTCTCCCTTCACCTCTGTATATAGGGTCATAGGTTGGTACTAGGCTATCAGCACTAGGGCCAATACAAGACTAGCCATAACAATTCCCTGGCTATTTCTTCCCACAGTATTAACTTCCCTGGACCCCTGTCTAGCAGGGTGACTGATGTGATCCCCGGGGCGAATTTCCTATCTCCCATCCAATCTGGTAGCATCATAATCTACTAACCTGAGTTTCTTCCGCCTCTGTTACAGTACATACCTTGTATCTTGGAATGTCTCTCATAATTTACTAACTGCTGTATCCTTGAATGGAGACCTCATATCATACACTGTATTCTGTTAAAAACATGAATGTCTCTTATGCATTGATAATGTATAGTTTCCTGAATGGATTACTTATTCAATGAATTTGTATACCCTCCAGCATTACTGTATGTGTTAGAGTGCCAGCATGTCAATCTGTCTTTTTAACCGACTTATATATATATATATATATATATATATATATATATATATATATATACACACACACACACACACACACACACACACACACACACACACACACACACACACATACATGTATATATATATATATATATATATATATATATATATATATATATATATAGGTTCATAGGTAGGTACTAGGCTTTCTGCCCAAAGGCATTTATAAGCCTAGCTGGAATGTGCTGACTTTCACCACCCCCTTAGATTAGTTCCCTGTGCCTCTGTCCAGCAGATCCATTGAAGTGATCCCTGGGGTAAACTTTCTGTTTACCATCCACCCGTCATGGTTTTTCTTGAAGAGGGTTAGCGAGCAGCTCTGCCTAATATATATTGGAATCTTGTTCCAGAGCATGGGAAGTCTCTGGGACAGGAATCTATCCCTCCATCATATCCTATTTATTGTTGTGGTGAGGTTTAGATCCCTGGAGAGTGTGGCTCGAGGGGATATGGTTTTCTTTAGGTTGAGCATGTCCATCAATTCTGGGTTGGACATGGCCTTGTATGTCAGGCAGAGATCACCTCTGAGTAGGCAGTATGCAACCGAGTACAGCTGAAGTTTCTTCAGTCGAGCTGCATAGGGCATCTGCTTGAGGCCAGTGATCCTCTTGGTGAGGTACTTCTGTGGTCTTTCCAGTTGTTGCAGGTGTCTTGTAAGGTACATCCTAAATGGGGCATTGTACTCTATGATGGGTCTGATGAGTGATGCATAGAGGGGTCCAATGACCTCTTTTGATCTGGATGCAAACCCTTTTGTCATTAGGTGGGCCACATAGAAGGATTTTCTAACCACTTTGGCAATGTGATTATCAAAGGAGAGGTTACTATCTACTTGGGTCCCCAGATCCTTTATTACGTCTTCCATATTTAGGGGGCTACCACCTATGTGGCAATTTGTGGGTACTTCGTTTTTTTCCAAAGGGGATGACTATGCACTTTTTGGCATTTAGCTTGAGGCCATGGTTTTGACACCAGGTATCTGTCTCAGTGAGACCCTTTTCGAGGATGTCTGTGTCAGCCGGAGAGTCAAATATAGCCCCTAGTTTGCAGTTGTCTGTGAACTTGGTCAGTCATAGTCCTCCTGTGCTTGCCTGTACCTCTGAGAAGTATATGCTGAACAGGAGGGGTCCTAGGACTGAGCCCTGGGGAACACCACTTGTAACCGGTTTTGAGTCAGACCTAGCTCCCGCAACTCTTACCATGTGGGTTCTGTCCATGAGCCAGTTGGCAACCCATCTCGTTTCATAGGGGCTTATGTTCAGGCTGGTTAGCTGGTCTATAATACATGAGTGGGGAATGGTGTCGAAGACCTTTGCGAGGTCTAGGTAGGCTGTGTGGATCACTTTTCCCTCATCTATAGCCTTGGTAACTGTCTCAAAGAAGTCCAACAGGTTTAGGACAAATTCTTTGCCCTTAGCAAAGCCGAACTGTGTAGGGTCCAGTGTTTGGAGGTTTCCAATGTCTCTGTTAATGAGATCCATGATGATGTGCTCCATAGCTTTGCAGACCAAGCTAGTCAGGCTTATAAGGCGATAGTTCCCAGGGTCCATTGTGGCTCCACCTTTGTAGAGCAGAATAACTGTTGCTGTGCACTACTCTGTGGGCACGTAGCCTGTGGAGAGGCAGTGATTAAACAGTGTGTTTAGGTGAGGGGTTAGTTAATCTTTGAGCTAGTGTAGGATGCAGCCTGGGACACCGTCCAGTCCCACTGATGCTGTGTTTTTGGCTTTGGAGAGGGCTGTTTTAACCTGAGTGTCTGTGATTTTAGGGGAACTACATTCTTCTGGTATAGTTATGGGCCCTTTTGGGGGTGAGGGTGGGTGAAGTTTGCACTGAACCTGTCTGCCAGGATGTTGGCTATATCGGTCAGTACAGTGTATTTTGTGCCATTCTGCACTAACTCTAAGCAGATCTGAGAATTGCCTCTTAAATTCTTGACATAGCTAAAGAATGCCTTGTGGTTATCTTTGGCGTCCATGGCAATTTTTCTTTTGAAGCTAGCCTTGCACGATTTTATGAGGGAACGTAGTTTCTTGTTCATAGAACTTGTTCATAGATTAGTACTAAGCTAACTGCCCTTGCAAACCATTTTAAGCCTAGCTGATTATCCCTTGTGAAACTCAAACCCTGCACCTTGTGTTTGTAAGACAAACACCTTAACGATTAGGCCACCCTCCCAACCCTTGCTGATACTGATCAGGGATGTCTTCCCTTCTTGAGATTTTACTCTTTTCTGTACTAGTTTCCTCCTTCTATTGTATAGCTTGTTTATGGCAGGAGCCCACCAGACTGGTTTCCTTTTCTTGGAGGAGTGTGTCTTGGTTTTGTTTGGGATAGCATGATCCATGCATTCTTGTAGGTGCCCATAGAGTGCATTAGTATATGATTTTGCAGCTTGGACAGCATTATCCTTTATCATGGGGGCTTTGAAACTTCCCACCTCGATCTTAAGTAAAGTGACGTTTGCCTTTGAAAAGTTTTGCACTGTGGTTTCTTTGACCGGGGGTGGTGGTGGAATGTGGATATCCAGAGTGATTAGTTTATGGTCAGATCTAACCAGCAAGGGGTTGACATCCAGTGTGGAACACTGGTCGCCCATGTTGGTGATGACCAGGTCCAATATGTTGTCACCTCTGGTGGGGGTGTTGACCAATTGATCCAGGATGTTTGAGTTTATAAATTCTAGGAAATGTTGGGCAGGGGAGTTTGTACTTGAGTAGTTCTCCCAGTTAATGTTTGGGTAATTTAAATCACCCAATATCAGGATGTTTGGTAGGACCTTTATGTTTCCCAGTGTTTTTAGGAATGCGGAGTGGGGGTCCTGTGACATGGTTAGTGATCTGTAGCAAGCTATAATTTGAATAGCAGCTTTGCCCATTGTTAGTTGCACATGGATGATCTCTGAAGCATCGTGCTGTGTCACTAACCTGGAGGTGTGGGTATCCTTGATGAATATGGATACTCCCCCACCTTTTGTATTTCGGTCCGGGTTTTGTGGCCAAAATGTATGGTATTTGTTGTAGCCTGGTAGTGCTGGGTTGCTCTCTGGAGCCTTAAACCAGGTTTCTGTTACTGCAAATATATTGATTTCCTCCATACTGAGGAGTGCCTTGAGTGCATGTATTTTGAGGTTTAGATTTCTGGCATTGAGTAGCACTACCCTCAGTTTTTTGTTACTTGTGCTATTTACAGTGGTGGGTTTGTCTTTTGCGCCTTGCCTAAAAAAGGCACTATGGGGGTGGCAAGAGCCTTGGCCAGTATTCAAAAGCCTAAGGGTGACAAGTGCAAGCCATCTCTAGTGAAGCAGCGTGGCTTGTCGAGCATGTCATCCCAGTCTGACAGACACTGGATCCCCGTTGAATGACACCAGAAGCTTAGCCAATTATTAAAATTGATAATTTTTTTCTCTATACCATGTTATCATTCTTGATGAGGGCAGGATGCTACTCAGGGTCAGGGTCATACCGGCATGGGCTACGTGATCAGAGGGCTGCTCCACGTCTCTTTTCATGTAGTCCAGGGAGGTACAGCTCAGGTCATTCACACCAACATGGACAATGACAGAGTCATATTTGTACTTGTTCTGGAGTGACCTGAGTGCTTGTGTTATGTGGCGGATCCTGGCACCCAACAGGCAGCTAACAGTAACCTTCTCCTTGTTCAGCCTAGTAAGTGAGATGTCAGTGTGCCTGACTATAGAGTCACCTATTACTAGTGTGTTGGGTATGTTATTTTGCCTTAGGGGCTGTGATTGTGTGGCACACTGGTTTTGTGAAGTATGTGTTTCATGGTTTGTGTTGGGAGGGTGGAGGTTGCGTGGATGTCTGCTTTGGAGATTTCTGTTGCTCTTGCAGATTTTTATTTAGAGCCTCCAAGTTTGTTTTCATGTATTTATGTGTGTTTTCTGCTGGTGCTGGTTTCATAGGTTTATGTGAGACTGGTGGTGTGATGCAAGTACGTCCCTTCTCCTCTTGACTGTCTGGTCCTTTCTTGGGTTGAGATAGCTTAGCCTCCAGTTTGACTGTATAATTGCATCTCTCACATGTATTAGTGTTTGGTGGAAGGAGGAGAGGGTTGTCTGTGTACATGAGGCAATTGTAACATTGCCTCAAAATGCCCAGATTCACCAGATGGACCAGAGACTGCACCTGAAACTGCCCATTGGACATGCCTGGATAGGTACAGTGAACTGTTTTACTGATTGGCTGGTAAAGTTAAATAGAGAGCCTTGTCCTTCTCTACAGTATAGAGGGGTCTAGTCCTAAGGTTTATTAGTGCTTGCTATGAGTTTTGAGCAAGTGCTGGGATTAGAAGTGAATGGTTTGAGTGTTTAAGTTAAAGTTTGTCTAGTTCCAAGGTAAAAATTAAAGAGTAGACTTTGTGGAGCCGGGAATAGTTATACCCTAGCTAACCGGCGCTGTCCAGAAAGCAAAACTGCGCAGATGCAGGTTTTATAGCAGGAAATGAAAGAGATAGAAATTAGCCCAAAATGGCCAATAAACTATTAATTTCTGGGCTGAAACCACTCCTCCAGGGACAGATAGGCTGCTCAAAGCTCCCTCTCTTACAGTGAAGAGAGAAACTTCCTTCTATCCAAGTAAGGTATGGACAAACACATAAAACTTGTAACACAGCCCTGAATTCAGCACTAACATGAAAACTGGACTATACTAGCTTAGAAAGGCGGGAAAATAAGTATTTTTTTTTTTGTTTTTTTCAGAAAATAAAGCAGATATAATCAAAAAAACACTTTAAATGCACAGAAATGGCTATCACACTTGAATTTGTAGCCTACAACAGTTAAACAGGCAATTTAAACACAAAAATGACTTTGTTAAAGTACAGACAGTAAAATAAGTACAATATGTAGCTGAAACAAGCTTTTTAAATCACAGAAACTCTAGAAAATTGGCGTTTTAGGCGGAATTAGCTAAAGGCAGCAAGAAAATGCAGAAAAGTGATACTTAATCACTCCAAAGTCTCTCTTTTGTCTCTCTGCTGCTGTAGAACTCTGCAAGGCACCAGGCAGGAGCTTGCTGAGCTGTATACTAGCACAAAAACCTTGCAAATGTGGGTTTTATAGCAGGGAAATGAAAGAGATAGAAATTAGCCCAAAATGGCCAATAAACTACTAATTTCTGGGGTGAAACCTCTCCTCCAGGGTAAGATAGGCTGCTCAAAGCTCCCTCTCTCACAGTGAACAGAGAAACATCCTTCTATCCAAGTAAGGTATGGACAAACACATAAGACTTGTAACACAGCCCTGAATTCAGCACTAACCTGAAAACTGGACTATACTAGCTTAGAAAGGTGGGTAAATAAGTATTTTTTTTTGTTTTTTTGTTTTTTTTTTTCAGAAAATAAAGCAGATACCATCAAAAAACACTTTAAATGCACAGAAATGGCTATCACACTTGAGTGTGTAGCCTACAACAGTTAAACAGGTAATTTAAACACAAAAACAACTTTGTTAAAGTGCAGACAGTAAAATAAGTACAATATGTAGCTGAAACAAGCTTTTTAAATCACAGAAACTCTAGAAAATCTGTGTTTTAAGTGGAATTAGCTAAAGGCAGCAAGAAAATTCAGAAAATGATACTTAATCACTCCAAAGTCTCTCTTTTGTCTCTTTGCTGCTGTAGAACTCTGCAGGGCACCAGGCAGGAGCTTTCTGAGCTGTATATTCACTGCTGACAACTGTCATGTACATGTAATTTAATGTACACATATATTTAGTGCTATATATTAGGACTGCTTATTGTCATATGTAATGTTATACGTAAGGACTGCTTATTGTCGTATGTAATGTTATACATAAGGACTGCTTATTGTCATATATAATGTTATATAATCTCTGTACTTTATGCAGAGCTTTTCTCCCTGGGCTTCTGCTGAAAAAGGACTTTTTTTCTAGTAGGACTATCCTGGTAAACAAATGTAAAATACTATGGATAAAGTTAGAAGTTTCTAACTTTGCCAGAATATTCTCAGACATATATACCCTTACCTCTTGGGTCTGTTAGATTGGGAATAATTGCTACATTGTAAAAGGAATAACAAATTAACATTATTAGCTTACTTAAAAAGATAGAAAGAGTTATTTTATCAGAACAAAAGAGTTAGTAGCTAGCCAGATGGCACAAGGATAAAGCATCCAGCCAATCTGCTTGTGATCCTCATTGTAAAAATATTTGGAGGCTAGAGAACTGGCAAAAGGGGGAGGTTTGAGAGGGTTTTCATAGGTTTATTGGTTCATAGGTAGGTAATAGGCTATTGGCTCTGGGGCCTATATAAGCCTAGCCAAAAAGGTTCCCTGGCTTTCACACCCAGTCATCAAGATTTTTCTTAAAGAGGACCCATGAGGAGCTTTGCTTGACATGAATGGGTCGTCTGTTCCAGAGTATGGGAAATCTCTGAGACAGGAATCTATCCCTTCAGCATGTTCTGTTTATAACTTATTACATTTGTTCTGTTTATTGTGGTGACAAGGTTTAGGTCCCTGGAGTATGTGGTTCAGAGAGACTGGGATTTCTTTAAGTGTAGCATGTCCAACAGCTCTGGGTTTGACATAACTTTGTATGTCAGGCAGAGATCACCTCTGAGTAGGTAATAAGTGATGGAGTAGAGCTGGAGTTTTTTGAGACGGTCTGTGTATGGCATCTGTTTGAGGCTGGTAATCCTCTTAGTGAGGTATTTCTGTGGCCTTTCCAATTGTTGTAGGTGTCTTGTGAGATATATGCCAAATGGGGCATTGTACTCTATAATGGGTCTGATGAGGGATGAGTAGAGAGGAACAATAACCTCCTTTTTTCTAGAGAAGAACCCTTTTGTGATGAGGTGCACCACATAGAAGGATTTCCTGACTACTGTGGCAATGTGGTTATCAATGGAGAGACTACTGTCCACCTGTGTCCCGAGGTCTCTTATCACACTTTCGGTATTTAGTGAGCTACCGCCTATATGGTAGTTCATGGGTACTGATTTTTTCCCAAAGGGGATGACAGTGCACTTCTTGGCATTGAGCTTGAGGCCATGACTTTGACACCAAGCATCTGTCTCTTTGAAGCCCTTTTGTAGAATGTCTACATCATTAGGTGATTCTATTATGGCTCCCAGTTTGCAGTCATCTGCAAACTTTGTTAGCCAAAGACCTGTGTTGGCCTGCACTTCGGAGAAGTAGATGCCGAACAGGAAAGTACCCAGGACCGAACCCTGTGGTACTCCACTCGTCACTGGTCTGAAGTCGGACTTAGAATCGGCTACTTTTATTGTGTGGGTTCTGTCAGTGAGACTTCGGTGATAGCTATCTCCTCTACCTTATGAGAGATAGTTATCACTGAAGGTGAGTAGGATGATTCTTCTGGAGACTGGAATGACTTGCTGTGTCTCCTGTTTAAGAACAAGAGACAGAATGTATTAGGTTGGTTCACACAGAAGTGTATATGTTACTGTAACACTTTCACAGGTCATAACAGAAGTATGTATAAAAATCCCATGTAGGTATATGTCCAGCGTATGTTGGAAAATAATTATTTGAAAGTGGTAGAATGAAGAAGTTCTAGATATCTTGAGAGGTAGAAGTTGTATCAGACATTGTACACCAAAACATATAACCAAGTTGTTGTGAGCATATGACCCACTGTTGAAATAATTCTTCCTTCATAACCCAGTATTGTGTCAGAACACTGATGACATCATGTAATTAGATCCAAAAAGAGCTCCCCTTACTCCCAGTCATTTGTGTGACTAGGTGGGATCATTCATGTCATGGTGCTAATGCACTAGAAAGCCTGACTTAATATGTTTTATTGTAATATTAACAGATTTGTTTACCACATATAACTGTTGTGTTCTAGGCATAATACTACATTCTGGTGAGATTAGGTCCTTGGTGTCATGTGACTGGCATTCCATAGTAAGCTCTCACTTTAACTGTCCCTATTTTTAGGAATTTGCCATTTTCAGGCCCAATTTACCCCTGCATATGATGTACTTATTTTTGGGAGTATGCCTCTACTTGACTTTTGAAGCTGTCTACTACACAGGAAAATGCACAGTATGACTAACATACTAGTGACACCAATAATTTTAAAAGAGAGGACATGCATCTTATATGTTTCTTTTTTCCAAAGCAAAAATAAATTAACCTTGTGTGGTAGATTCTAAGTTGTATAGGATCATAGGATCATTGTAAGTTACTAGGCTATTGGCTCTAAGGCCCTTACAGGCCTAGTCAAGAATTTAGCCCATTTTCTGACAAGTCAGCACCCAATACCCCTATCCAGCAGGGACACAGGTGGAATTCCAAGGGTGTATTTTTTGTTCCTCATCCAGTTATCTAGGTTGACTTAAAAAGGGATAATGGGGTACTCTGCTTGACGTGGAGAGGGAGTTTATTCCACAGAAGAGGGGTCTCTGGGACACAAATCTGTCCTGCCAACAAGTCCTATTGATGCCACAGACCAGACCGAGGTCACGGGTTTGGGTTACCCTAGTGGAGCTTGACTTGCAGATATGCAGCAGTCCCATCAAAGCGGGTTCTGAGATTGCTTTGTATGCCAGAAAGAAGTCACGTCTGAGGAGTCTGTATGAGACTGAGTAGAGGGACACCACATTTAACCTATCTGTGTAGGTTAGATGTTTGAGGCCCTGGATTCTTGTGGTGATGAACAGCTGTGGATCTCTAGCTGCTGCATGTGTCTTTTGAGATACATGCTGAAAGGGGAGTTGTACTCAGTAATAAGTCTTATAAGAGAAGAATACAGTGGTGTTATAACCTCCTTGTCCCTCGATGAGATACCCTTTTTATGATGTGAGACATGTAGAAAGCCTTCCATACACTGGAGGCAATATGGTGGTCAAAAGTCAGGTTGCTATCAATCTGGGTGCCCAAGTCCCTCATGACTGATTGCATGCTTAGGACCTTGTTATCAATGTGATCATTTATGGGGACATCACTCTCCCCAAAGGGGAGTTCCGGATCTTGGCCAAATTCTTGCCTCCCCCATTGTGCCTTTTTTATGCAGTGTCCCAAAGACAAATCCTCCAACATAAAAGACCTGTCAAAAAGCAAATTGAAGGTCATGCTGCTTAACGCTAGGATCCTTAATCTAAAAATGCACTCTCTGGAGGGTCTCCTCACACTGGAAGATGCCAATGTCTGTGCAGCCACAGAAACTTGGTTCAGGGCTGCAGAAAGCACTCCTGCCTTACCAGCCTATACCTCATTCCACACTTTTCAACCACAAAATGAGATCAGAAAGACTTAGGGTGGTGGAGACTTTATCTTCATTAAGGACAGGCACACTTCCAGAATGATTTACCAGCATGATGCACTGGAATTACTATAGGTGCAACTGACAGTTGGCAAGACACCCATCCAAGTTATAGCAGCTATAGACCCCCATCCATGTCTCAGGAAACCTAAACCTCCTACCTGGACCTACTTGACTTCATCAAGGTATTCCCTAACACCCTGATCCTTGGTGACTTCAACTACACCACCATAGACTGGGTGAACTATTCCTGCACTAATGCACTCACCCAATGATTTCTTGACTTCATCAATTCTAATGGGCTAGATCAGCAGGTCTCATCCCCCACAAGGGGAGATAACACACTGGACTCACCAACATGGGTGACCGCTGCACCACGCCCAGAGTATATTCTTCCCTGGTGACAGCTTATGATTGGTCTGTCTTATTTGAAGTTTCTATCCCACTCAACCCCTCCCCAGCCATAACCAGGCTAAAAAACTTCTCCAAAGCTGACTACAACCTCCTAAGGGAGGCTATCAGCAGCTTCACAACCCCCCTCAGATGATGCAGACATCTATGCTGAACAGTATGCCAGTGCAGTATACAAGCACCTGTACAACCCAACAGAACTAAAATCTGCTCCTCAAGGAAAAAAAACTGTCTGGTGGACATTTTCTTTCAACAGGCTTTACAACAAAAGGAAGAAACTGTTGTCCAAGGGTAAAGAGGAACAAATTCCAAATCAGAAAAACTTGCTCCTCTGCCTCAACAAGCAAATTAGATCACTAGTGAAAACCTCCAAAGCCAATTATGAGTTTTAACTAGCCTCCAAAACAAAGGGAAACCACAAATCCTTCTTCAATTATGCTAGGGACCTCCATGGTAAAGCCCAAGTTTGTTCCGAACTAGTACTTAATGGTACCACTTACACTGATCCAGCTGACTTAGCCAACCTGCTAGCTGATAGGTTCAGTGCAAACTTCACCCCCTTATTGCCCCCCAAAAAGCCCAATTGACATCCCCAATACTTGTCCCACACCTCACATCTCCATAGATCAAGTGTTAAAGGCCCTATCCAAGGCAAAGAACACAGCTTCCATTGGATCTGATAGTATCCCAGGCTGTATTCTGCATCATCTCCATCTAGAACTAGCTTTGCTATTGAGCACCCTATTCAAGACAGCCTAATTACAGGCTTCATTCCAGCAGAGTGGAGAACTGCCATTGTCATCTCCTTGCACAAAGGTGGTACCACTATTGACCCAGAAAACTATCGCCCCATCAGCTTGACAAGTCTGATCTGTAAAGTCATGGAGCATATTATTATTATGGATCTCATAAACAAGGACAGAGGCAATCTCCAAGCATTCAACCATACCCCTCAACCTCTTAGAGTAAGAAATATGGACAAAGCCATAAAAAAGTGGTACAAATAGGGACACTTTTTTGACCCCACCCATTTCAGATTAGTCAGGGGCAGATCTTGCCTGTTGAACCTAGCTGACTTATTTGAGACTGTCACCAAGGCCTAGGATGAGGAAAAGTCAGTACATACAGCTTACCTTGACCTGGCCAAGGCCTTTGACACAATCTCCCACTCGGGCATTATCAAAAAGCTAACACAACTTGGTGTTAATCCCCATCTAGTCAGATGGGTGGCCAGCTGGCTCACAGATAGGTGCTGCCACCTCTGACAGCAGACCTGTCACTAGTGGTGTTCCCCAGGAATCTGTCCTGGGACTCCAACTGTTTGGCATCTACTTCTCAGAGGTCCAGGCAAAGACAAAGGGCCTGTGGCTGACCAAGTTTGTGGATGACTGCAAGTTGGGTGCTGTCACTGAGCCCCCAGATGATGTTAACATACTGCAAGAGGGTTCTTACAGCTACAAATAACTGGTGCCAAAGTCATGGCCTTAAGTTAAACACAAAAAAGTATTATTGTACCATCTGGCAAAACATGGCCCCTACTGATTACCACATCAATGGCAACCCCCTAAGTGCAAAACCTGTGGTGAGAGACCTGAGTACTCAGATTGACAAAAATCTCACATTCAACCATCATATGGCGGCGGTGGTCAGAAAAGCATTTTATGTGGTTCATCTCATAAGTAAAGGGATTGCATCCAGAAAAAAGTAGGTTATTACCTCTCTGTACTCCTCCCTTATTAGACCTATAATTGAGTATAACTCCCTGTTTGGTATGTACCTCTCCAAACACCTGCACCCACTGGAAAGGCCACAGAAATACCTCATAAAGAGAATCCATGGCCTCCAACACCTATCCTATGTGGACAGGCTTAAATCACTATCAGTCTAGTCGGTATCATACAGATCGCTCAGATGTGGCAATATCAGACCCTGTCCTACTAGAGATGCTCCATATCCCTAACTCTGACTCCTTATTACCCACTTGATAGACCTAAATCTAATATGCAACATCAACAAAACCTGCTGGAGAGACAGGTTTGTCTCCCAGATACTAGCCTGTCTCTGAAATAGTCTTCCCATACATGTCAAACAGAGTACCTCACTGACCCTCTTCAAGCACAACCTTGATGAGTGGACGGGAAACCATAAATTTGTCCCAGGGGTTCCAACTTTGTCCCTCACTGACAGGGGTGACAGGTGCTGACTGAGGTTTCTTTTTTGGGGATAAACTCTTGGCTAGGCTTGTAAGGGCCCCAGGACCATTAGCCTAGTAACTGCCTATAATCTTATGATCTTATGATGATGCATTTTTTGGCATTCAGTTTGAGGCCATGTTTCTGGTACCAGTCATTTGTTTGGGTGAGACCCTCTTGGAGGATGTCCACATCACTAGAGAAATTGATGACAGCACCCAGCTCACAGTCGTCTGCAAACTTTGTCAGCCATAGTCCACTGGTTTTGGCCTGCACCTCAGAAAAGCATATCCCAAACAATAGTGGCTCCAAGACCAGTCTCTGAGGTATGCCACTCATTACGGGTCTACTGCTTGAGGTGACTTCCCCTATTTTGACTAGGTGGGTTCTGTCAGTTTGCTACCCATCTGGGTTGATGCCTAGTTGGGAGACTTTGTGTATTATACCTGAGGGGGAAATAGTATCAAAGGCTTTGGCCAAGTCAAGGTAGGCGGTGTGTACCATCTTCCCCTCACCCATGGCTTTGGTGACTGTCTCAAAGAAGTCAACCAAGTTTAACAGGCATGACCTCCCCTTGACAAACCCAAACTTTGTGGGATTGAGGGTTTGGAGGCTGCTAATGTCCTTGTTAATGAGGTCCATGATAATCTGCTCCATGGCCTTGCAAATCAGGATAGTTAGGCTGCTGGGTCTATTATTTCCTGCATCTGTGAACACTCCATTTTTATGCAAAGGGATGACAGTGGCTGTTTTCCACTCAGCTGGGACAAAGCTGGTATTTAGGCTTTGGTTGAATAGGGTGCCTAATGGTGCTGCAAGTTCCTGCCAAAGTTCATGTAGGATGCAGCCTGGATGTTATCAGGTCCCATGGAGGCTGTATTTTTTGCCTTTGAGAGGGCAGTGATGACAGAAGGGAGGCAGGTGTTGGGGATATCCTGGTTTACTGATGGAGGAGCAGAGGGGTGAAGTTTTTGCTGTACCTGTCTGCCAGCAGGTTGGCTATATCTACGGTGTTTGTGTATGTGCTGTCCTTGAACACCAGTTCTGACCAGTCCTGAGTGCTTCATTTGAGCTTGCAGACATATGTGAAGATGGGCTTATGATTATCTTTAGCAGATGTGGCCAGTTTGGACTCGAAGATTGCTTTAGGGGATTTCACTAGTGCTCTTGTTTGCTTGCTCAGGCTAAGGAGTGATTGTTTCCAATTAGGCACCTGCTGCTTCTTAGTCCTGGACAGCATTTTTTTCATTTTATTATAGAGTTTATTTAGTGCAGATGTCCACTAGACAGGTTTGCTCTTCTTTGAGGAGAAGGATTTTGTCCTGTCTGGTATTCCTGATTCCATGCAGTTATATAAATGCTTGTATAGTACTTTGCTGTAGGTTTGGACATTTGTGCCAGTTCCTATTGAAGGCAGAGGGCTGTGAAACAGTTTATACCTTCCCTCAGTAGATTGTAATCAGCTTTGAAAAAGTTTTTTTGTTTGACTGTAGCTGGGGGGGTTGGGGGAGATAGTGACTTCGAAAGTGACCACTTTGTGGTTGGATCTTACCAGGAAAGATGACACTGTAGGGATGCTGCAGTGGTTACTCATGTTGGTTAATACCAATTCCAAGATATTATCACCTCTTGTGGGGGTGTTGACCAGCTAGTCCAAGGCATTTAGGTTCATAGGTAGGTACTAGGCTATCGGCCCGAGGGCCTACGTAAACTTAGCCAACAAGGTTCCCTGGCTTACACTACCCAAGAAAGTTATTTTCCTGTGCCACTGTTGATCAGCGACACATAAGTGATCCCCAGGGTGTATTTCCTATTTCCCATCCACTCATCAAGATTTTTCTTGAAGAGTGCTAATGAAGAACTTTGCTTGACATAGATGGGTAGTCTGTTCCAAAGTATGGGAAGTCTCTGTGACAAGAATCTATCCCTTCACCATGTCCTGTTTATTGTGGTGACAAAGTTTAGGTCCCTAGAGCATGTAGCTCAGAGGGTTTGGGATTTCTTTAGGTGTAGCATGTCCAACAGCTCTGGGTTTGACATAGCTTTATATGTTAGGCAGAGATCACCTTGGAGTAGGCGATATGCTATGTAGTAAAGCTGGAGTTTTTTGAGATGGTCAGTGTAGGGCATCTGTTTGAGGCCAGTAATCCTCTTTGTGAGGTACTTCTGTGGCCTTTCCAGCTGCTGCAGATGTCTTGTGAGGTACATTCCAAAAGGAGAGTTGTACTTTATAATGGGTCTAATGAGTGTCGAGTAGAGGGGAACAATGACCTCTTTTTTTCCTGGATGAGAACCCTTTATTTTGAGGTGTGCCACATAGAAGGACTTCCTGACTACTGTGGCAATGTGACTATCAAAGGACAGACTACTGTAAACCTGGGTCCCAAAGTCTCTTATCACACATTCGGTATTAAGTAGACTGCTGTCTATGTAGTAGTTCATGGGTACAGAGTTTTTACCAAAGGGGATGACAATGCACTTTTTGGCATTGAGCTTGAGGCCATGGCTGTGACACCAGGCATCTTTCTCAGCGAGGCCCTTCTATAGGATTTCCACATCATTTGGGGACTCGACTATGGCTCCTAGTTTGCAGTCATCTGCAAACTTCATTAGCCAGAGGCCTTCTGTGTTAGCCTGTACTTCAGAGAAGTAGATACTAAACAGGAGAGGTCCCAGGACTGAACCCTGTGGTACTCCATTTGTCACTGGTTTGAGGTCAGATTTGGAGTGTGCAACTTTTACAGTGTGGGTTCTGTCAGTGAGCCAGTTGGCAACCCATATTGTGACGTAGGGATTTATACATAGTTTAGTGAGTTTAACTATAATTCCAGAATGGGGGATGGTGTCAAAAGCCTTGGCGAGGTCAAGATAGGCTGTGTGAACCACCTTACCCTCATCTCTGACTTTGGTGACTGCCTTTGCATTGATAAAATCAAGGAATCTCTGGTATTTGTGTTTTGGCATGAGTAATTCTTCCAATCTATGGTTGGATAGTTAAAGTTACCCAGGATCAAGGTAAAGAGTTGAATCTTAATAGATTCAAAGAGGTTCAGACAGGTGGAGTGAGCATCTATGATTTGAATAGGGGTCTTGTCAATGGTTGACTGCACCTGGAGTGTCTCCTGTGCGTCATACTGTTTGACCAGCCTGGAGGTGTTTATGTCTTTAATATATATTGAAACTTCACCTCCTTTTGCTTTGCTGCCCAAGGTTTGAAGTCTGAATGTATGAAAGGATGAGTAAACTGGTATGGCTGGGGTGCTCTCCGCAGCTTTGAACCAGGTTTCTGTGACTGCACAAATGTCAGCATCTACCAGGGTTAAGAATGCTTGTAATGAGTGCAGTTTCATGTTTAGACTCCTAGCATTTAGCTGCATGACCTTTAATTTCCGCTTTGATGAAATTTTCATGTAGGTAGTTTTGTTCTCATGGCATTGCCTAAAAAGGCACTGTGGTGGAGGCTAGTGTCTTTGCCAAATTCCTTCTGGAAGTGGGAAGATTTATTTGCTATTTGGTATTCACATTTTATGTTAATTAAAGGACCAGATTTTTGCCTGAATGTGTCTACTTTTCAAAGGCCTTTATTCCTATTTTCAGTGTCTGCAGCTTGAAAGGTATGACCTTCAATCATTCTGTACAGTATTAACTAATCTCACTGACATAAAGTTATTTATGTTTTTTTAAGGTAAAATTTCTACCACAACGTCAGGTTAGTATCATCAAAAATTGTAGCATTATTAGGATCCATTCAAGAAAAGAAAAAAAAATCTCAGGTCATTCAACTTAAAATGACAGTAGTACAGAAATGTTAGGATATTGCAGCTCTTACCTGCCACGTTGCCTAAAAGATAAGCATGGGAATTACCTATATATGTCAACATACTAAAAGACTGATGGAAATTGAAAACAGAATGAAAAGGAACTAAAAAAGACAATACAAAATGCACCCACAGTCTTTCAAACAAATTGATATGAGCACAGGAAGTACTAGAATGAAATTGACAAGGAATCTCAAATAGGAGTAAACATAGTAAAAGTGAGTCATCCACTGACAAAAGAGAATACTGAACAAGTCACATCATATAATATAAGAAAATATACTACTATTATTAATAGTAGAACTGATAGTAGAATAATAGTAAAAGTAGGAGTTGCAGTAGTTGTATTATAGTAGTAGTAGTAGTGGTATTAGCACTTGTAGTAGTGGTAGTAGCAGTAATAGTAGCAATAGTAGTAGTAGCAGTACTAGTGATAGTGACAGTAGTAGCAGCAGCAGTAGTAGTAATGATAGTGTCAGTAGTAGTAGTGGCAGCAGTAGTAGTGATAGTGACAGTAGTAGCAGCAGTAGTAGTAATGATAGTGGCAGTAGAAGTAGTGGCAGCAGTAATAGTCATAGTGATGGTAGTAGCAGCAGTAGTAGTAGTGATAGTGGCAGTAGTAGTAGTGGCAGCAGTAGTAATAATAGCGACAGTAGTAGCAGTAGTAGTAGTGATAGTGGTAGTAGTAGTAACAGCAGTAGTAATAGTGGCAGTAGTAGTAGTGATAGTGGCAGTAGCAGTAGCAGTGGTCATAGTCGTAATAGTCATAGTAGTGGTAGTAGTAATAATATACTGATACTAATAGTTTTAGTTGCTGTAGTATTTTGATGCTGCTTTTCTTTTACATTTATGTTGTACACATTTAAAGTAATATGTTTTTCATTAGTTGTCATTAGTATTGTACCACTGTTTTTTATCTGGCAAATTACAGATGTTGTTTTCTGCTTGCTGTTAAAATTCTATGTTTTTGGAAACATCTGTCTCCAGATCCTCTCTGTAAATTGATTATATCCAATAGATCAACAAAGCTTTACAAATATAAACAAACAAAAAGAAACACATTACTTAATTGTAAGAAGAAATATTCAATGATGGGTGAAGCACTGGATACGGGAATAACAGTGGATCTAGTTTTTGCAGGAAAGAAGGCAGCCAGTATACCCATCACTGAACAGCAGTACAAGGTCTCTCCAATTTGTAGGAAATGAATGTTTGAACAGAATGAATCAATAATCATCAAATTAAAAGTTTATTTCTGCCAGAAATTCACATTTCTAATGCCTCTAGAGCAAGGCAGACAGGAACAGCTTTGTAACTTGATGAAAACCTTTCACAACTAGCATTAACCTTGATTTTACTTCGGTGTACAGCTAATATTAATATTAAATAAAGGGAGTGTAAGGTGCAGCCCTGAAACACCATTTAGAAGTAATTGTTAATTGCTTACTGCAGTTTTATTGAAGTTTGTACAAGTCATTGAGAGGCCGTCATTACATTTCAGTACTAGTCAGGTTCCCCAGTCAATTGTGTGGTGTCAGAGATACGGTCTTCATTAAAGCATGGATACCCTCCACACAGCCTTGACAAGATCATATAGTGGTTAGTACTCTGTGTTGTGACTGAACCATCCTCAGCTCGAATAAAAGTTACTGGACATTATGAAGGAGCAGTGACTTCATTTTGGCAATTGGATTAGGGGGTTGACATTTTTAAAAAGTTACTTCCTGTTGTAAAGGGTCTGAGTCCCTCAACTTTTATTTTCCTACTGTGTGAACTTGAACAAGTCACATAACCAGGTAGGGCTGAGGGGAATTGGAATCTGAGCTAGACCCTTCAATGCTCTCCGGCATTGCAAGCCTATATGGCACTGCACAGTAATGCATTCACATTTTTCAAACTATGAAGTAATGTTAATTCATAGGATGGATAGTAATAAGGCAGATGTATAGTATTTCTAAGAATGATGTAGTAAATGCCAGCCTAGTACAAGTCAAGAATGTGGCAAAGATATTCATCACAATGCTGAAAGTCAGAGGTCAAAATGTAAATTGCTTTAAGCAGGGGAAGTCCATGTGCCTCCAAGTAAAAACACAGATTATACAGTTTTTCAGTAATTTCACTTTTAACCTTCCTAGCCAGTTTATCCTGTTCAACATTTTGCATTGTGTAGATTTACAGCCTCCACCTGTTAATGTGGCAGTAAAATTCATTGAACGTAGAACATGTTGGTAACCAGCAGACATAAGTAATGTCAGAAGAATTGCAGGCAAGGACAGAAATTTGAGCTTAAAAGCCTTCAACCAAAGGGATTATCAAAGGCAGTTGCAGAGCTGGCACTTCAGACTTGCTGTCTTTCATATTTGTTCCTTGCTGAAGTCATTTAAGCAATAATGAAAATGCATGTACTTGAATATGAAGTCCATAGGCAAAAGTTCATTTTAGTGCTGTCACGCAGCCATAATAAGATTCATTTCATAAAGCCACATCTGAAACCTTAAGGGTTCAGATAAAAAAAATGTCAACACTGCAAAAGATATGAGTGAATAGACAGAAATCAAACTCATTTACCATACCTTGCACACACAATAAGATAATATTAAATGAGATCATTATCACAAGACCAAACTTTAAGAGATTAGAGCTGCTGGCACAGCGTATACCCATTTAGACATCTTAATGATGTCCCTGTCATAAGAGTATTCTGGAAAATCCCTGGCCTTGCACTTCAACAGATAACCACTTATAAGTCTGACTGGTTGTATAATTCAGCAGACCTGTGAAGGCTACTTGTATTGCACAATGGAAAATAGAAATTAATTTGGTGCAAGCTTGAATAATCGATGCTGGACTAATACACCAAAGGCAAAAGAAATATATTTTTCTTTGCATTTACTTTTCTGTTTCTCCTGATGGCATACTTATGGATTGTCCTACTATGGATTTACACCAAGTCCTTTCCTATTTCTTAACATTCTGAGTATATATATATATATATTTTTTAGTTTTTGTAATTAACTCCATGTTTAATAAAAACACATTTCATGTTTTTTTTCCTTGATACTGCATGGATAATAACAATTTTTTATTTATTTTTGCATAGAAATGAAGTATTTATGTAGCTTGCAGTGAATTGCATGTGCAGTGCACTATTATACTTTATAATTTGTTCACCTTACAATGTATATGATTATGAGATATAAAAATCACAGGTATCCTTTCAGTTCATTATTTTGTTTTTTGCCATCTTGGTATTTCAGCATAAAAGGATAAACATTCTGTAGTACAGGTCATGTTTAATAATGCATTTATTTTGGCAAGTGTCTGTCCAAAATAACTAGCTTTATTTTTAGGTTTTAATTATGAATTTCCAAAGTATGATAAATTAATTTCATATGAATATTTTGGATTAGTAGACGCTTTAAGAACTTAGTCCAAAGGTGCAGTGAGCTCATAAAATGATACACTAAGAATGGGTGTGCAGGAGGCAAAATCACTTCCACAAGATGTTGCTTGTCTGCAGGGGAAAATATTAAATGCAACTCTGTTTTATTATTATTATTATTTTGAGTTACATAACTTTCTTTCATCAAAATAATTTTCACTTGCCTGCCATGGTCCCTATTTTTAGCTGTGGGTCATAGTTTCTATTTATTATTGTTGCATTAAGCAAGAAAGTGAATGATACTATGATTTTTTTAACCTAACATTTTTACATTTACTGAAAAATGAAAACACAATATAAATGCAATTTTGTTTAGCCAGCACTGAGTTTATTCTGTAATTATTAAATGCATTGTTACATCCATCCATTCGTTCGTCCATGTCTACAAGATGCATTCATCGCCTGTAATGATTTCATGAACAGTCACTACAGTCCACAACGTTTGCACATACACACACACACATAGACACACGCACAGGCACGCACTGAAACACACACACACACACACACACACACACACACACACACACACACACACACACACACACACACACACACACACAAACACACCAATTTAGCTTCTACATGCTTTTAGGAGGGGTAGAAAACTGAACTGCTTCTGCCCAAATATGCAGCAATTGAGAAATTGGGGGAACCAAGGAAGTAAGTAATGGAACATTGGAAGGAACAATGGGAGACTAAATATTTCTGAGACAAGTTTAATGGATAGAAAACTGGCAGAAGAGCTCACCCCAGTTGTGCATTTGAAGTTCCATCAAGACTAATGCATGGGACTTTTAAAATTGTCAGTTTACCAAAGCATTTGTTAACAGCCATGGAAGCAAGAGTGTTCTTAAAGATTTATATTTTGTTCCAGCAGAAAGAGGAGGTATATCCACCACAAACATTTTGTGAGTATGTCAGGGAATTAAATCTTGTTCTACTTAGTGCATGACAAGGTAGGGAAATGGGCACTAGCGATATTTCGAATTTGAAGAAACCGAGCATGCTTAATTCAGTCTAGTGTTGGAACTTTCCATTTCCTTAGTATCTGTGAGACTGAAATAAGGGATACTTTACTGAAATCTCTAGTGAATACATATTTTAATTTCACTTTTGAGGAGAGAATGGTGCTAAGTGATCTAAGAAAACAGTATACGAATAAGATTTTACAGGCTGATGGGGGGATCTGTGGTAATTCTAGATGCTCATGTGTATGACAAAAAAAGCTTGATTTACTGAATAATGCTAATGACTATGAAACTGTGGGCATGATGGAGGCAAAATGTACATTTAAATTTAATTCCTGTCTAGAGGAATTAGTAAGTGAAGGCCTAATTGCTGAAGGACTGCTGAAAGCAAAATATCTCAGTTAATAAACCCTTATTGACAATCAAAGAGTCCAAAACAGATGCGATGGCAGTTTAGTTTGAAAAATCACACTAACCAAATAGTTAAGCAGATAGTCTGTTTTCTATTTACATCAGGGATACTTTTGATTTTATTAAGAAGGTTAAAACTATTATGATAGATTCATCTTATTTTGGTTTGTTTATCACAACAGACATAAAATACTTTTACTCTATTACATGTAAGTAGCAGGGGCTTATGAAAGTTTTTAACATTTTAAATGGCAAGTTGACCTGTTGACAGAGATGCTGGATGTTATTCACCCATACGATTTTGTTATGTTTGAGAGAAAAAGTTTTTGGCAAAAAAGGAGTGGCCATGAGTTCAGCCATGGCACTAAATTATACTAACTTATTTATGAATGGGAAGAAGGTGAGACTTTTTCTATCCATCACAAGTCTTGTGTCATTTTATAAGCATTTCATTGACATTTATAGATAAATATGTATACATACATATATATGTAAATATTTTATATATATATATATATATATATATATATATATATATATATATATATATATAAATATATGGGTGGACTTTGCGTGATGGAAATCTCACTTCACTGAAAGTCAAATCAGTGAGACCACTTCAATGAAAGCTTACTTCGCTGAAAACTCACTTGACTGAAACTCATTTCATTGAAAGTTATAAATGGCCTTTTCCCCACTGTAGTGCGATCCTGGAGTTAGTATATAAAGTAAGGGGGTGTGGGGGGCATAGCCCCCACATATTATAAACATTTTAAACTATACACAGTGATACTTACAAGTCCAATGAATAACTGTTTCCAGAAGAGAATATATAACCAACATGTGTGGGGGCTTCACCCCCCACAACCCCCAATGAGGGGGGCTGTGCCCAGCACACCCCCCTTATTATATATACTAACTCCAGGATCACACTACAGTGGGGAAAAGGCCATATATAAATTTCAATGAAATGAGTTTCAGTCAAGTGAGTTTTCAGTGAAGTGTGCTTTCAGTGAAGTGGTCCTAGTAATTTCATTTTCAGTGAAGTGAGTTTTCCATCAAGTGAAGTACACCCAAATATATACACATATATATATATATATATATATATATATATATATATATATATATATATATATATACACATCTACATAGATATCTATATCTGTCTCTCTCTCTCTCTATATATATATATATATATATATATATATATATATAGATAGATAGATATATATAAATTGATATATACACACACGTGTGTGTAGGTCTGCATCTATTTTAATTTGATCACAGATGTAAAAAGAAATGTTAAGGGTTTTCAAATATTTAAATCAGGCACATCAATATGTCAAATTTATGATGCATTATGACAAGTTACACATTGTGTTTTTAATCATTACACTGATGAAAACAATGTTTTGTACACCAACTTGGATAAAAAGATGATGAGCAGCAAAAGTTATCTGAATTATGCTAGTATGCACCTTAGCTGGGATAAGAACAATACTGTGATAGGACAGATGATTAAAACTAGTAGGTTAATACAAAATGATAATGATGTTCTCACTAAAACTTTCATTTGTTGCACTGATTTTCAGGAAGGGGTCAATTTGAGCAAGTTAAAAAAATGAAGCAAGATATTTTTCCTGGGAAGAGATTATTTATTTTAGCCCTGTATTTTAGGAAATGATTCTTGTGGTGATAAAGGTTTCACATCAACAATGAGCATAGTAAGAAGATGCTGCAGAATTTTAAATTCTGTTGACTTATAGCATTAAAAAGGTACTGCAGTAAATATCAGTATAAATGGTGAGAACCATAAGTTTGTGTTAAAAATAGGCAGGATATTTAAAGACCTTCTAGACAAAAACACCGATGGCAAACAGGTTAAAGTTGAA
This sequence comes from Protopterus annectens, assembly GCF_019279795.1. NCBI lineage: Eukaryota > Metazoa > Chordata > Ceratodontiformes > Protopteridae > Protopterus > Protopterus annectens. Next base: position 544,755,520 of record NC_056730.1, on the reverse strand, counting down.
ATGAATGTATGTGAGGGCTATAACCAGTGCTGTTTTTATGACTGATATGAATGCTATATTGTTAAACAACAGAAGTTACACTATACCAGGAACTTTTATATTGCACTTCATATAATAAGATTTATGATGCATGCAGCATGTGTTATTCTGCTTAGTAGAACATCCAGAAAACATTGTAAGTGCAAGTATGAACATGAGTATCTCAGCATGAAGAAGGGCACTATGAATACTTTGTATAGGTCTACTATGGAATGTAAGGACTGTTCATAGGAGGTTATTAGGCTATTGTCCCTAGGGTCTTTATAAGCCTAGCCATGTAAAAACCTGTGTACCCTAATTGACAATAGTTAGATGGTCATTGTTAGCAGAGCAATTCTATAATCAGCACTGACTAACCCTGTCCATGAGTGACATAGGTGCCACCTCCAGGATAATTTTGCAATCACCCATCCAATTGCCAAGGTTAAAATCAAAATCAGGTGAACCACTGGGTATTTTTCTTGTGAGTTCCAAGCTACTTGGTTGTTTTTATTTTCAGTTTTCAATGTTGCTCTTAAATAGGGTCATTGTGGAGCTCTACTTTATGAAGTGTCAGCTTATTACAGAGGAGTGTCAATATCTGGGAGATATATCTGTCTTTCCAGCACGTTCTGTTAATGTCACAGGCTAGGTTGAGATCCCTGGAGTGAGTGGCACTTGTTCCATTTGATTTGCGGATGTACAGCATTTCTATTACGAATGTTCCTTGATAGGGGGTATCCTCCAAAATTATTATTGAACATTAAAAGAGAGATCATGAGAAAGAGAGAAACATATTACATTCCCATTTTGCGGAATGCAACATTTGTTATCCCCAACAAAGTTAACCAAGAGAAAACAGGTGCTATGTTTGTATTAAAATATAATGACAGGGCACATGATTTGGTAACATGCTTGAGGAATGGTTGGAAATTTTGTTTAAGTGACAATATCAATAAATTTTAGGTCAAGAGCCATTGATAGTGTACAGTAGGGGGAACAACTTAAAAGGCATTCTTGAAAGAGAAGCCAATGTTAGAAGGAAGTCACTAATGAAAAAATGTGGCATGTGTAGATGTTGTAGGTATATTAACAATGGTCCATATCTATGTGTAAATGACTATAAGTACACTATTTCATATCCAGGGATATGCAATTGTAATACCAAGTGTATTGTATATGTTGCTTCCTGTATTTCACGTGAAGCATTTTACATTTGCAGATTACGGGATAGGATTTCAGAACATTTGAGGTGCATTAACAGAAGTGATGAACACAATGCACTTTATTTACATATGAAAAAATGTAATAATTTTAAAAAGTTTGTATTTTTTGTTATAGACTGAGTTGTTACTAGTGAAAGAGGGTGTGGCACCAACAATAAAACTGGAGCCTTGGAAACAACCTGGCAACTTTGGCTAAATGCCTTGAAGCCACCCGGCTTGAATAATGGTGTTTCCCTGATGCCTATTTTAAAGCTAAAGGCAAATCAGATTTAAATTGGTGACACAAAATATATAGTGTTGATATTTGTTGCAGTATGTCATAACTATTTATTAAATAATATATTAGCTTGGTTTTATTTATTTATATTATAAAATTTATATATGGTACAACACTGGTAATTCTGCCTTCTTAATATAGCATGTCACAATAGAATTTTTCATTGTTCTTACTGGATGTTTATTTTAATGTTATTACTGTAACATGAGTTGGGTGGAAATTTATATTTACTGATGATGTTTTTAATTAACCAACTTTTGACAAGGTTTCTGTTGATTGGTCTGTTAATTAATTAATTGATTGTTTGCTTATTTAAAGGTTCTATTGGTAATACCAATGACTCTGAGGAAGCCAGCGGTTTATGCCTGGTGAAAGCACTTAGTTATTTGGTTCTGTGTTTTATTAAAATAGTGAAGACCTAGCTTTAGTCCTTGGTGGCTGTTTTATTATTTTTTTTCATTTTAAGTGTTGAGTGGTGGTTTATCCATTTGGATTCCTTTGCTTTTAATAGTTTGTATCAGCCTAGAGGGCGACCGTTTGTCTCACTTTTTTTGACACGTTTGGTTGTTTACTCAACATGGAGAACATGCTTAAAGAATTGGCCAGTGTTGTTGAGAAGTTAAAAAAGCTTCATTCCGGTGTGGTGGTAGAAGGGTGCGAAGTGAGTGCTAGCAGTCCCACTAATTCACAGATTGAACTATTTACACTCCATTCACCGATTAATGGCGAGTTGAGCAATGGCAATGCAGCATCAACTTCCTACAGTAACACTGTGGTTAAGCAACGAAACCAAAGTAAAGCATTACCAATGGTGAACGCTAGTCACGGTAATAACGTTGGACAACGTGACCTTAAGTCCTGGTTTCAGGATACGGCATTTGAAGTTGAACTTACAGGCTTGGAAGAGGCGAGAAGATCTTTGCCAACCTTAAAAGAACAAATTTTCAATTTTGAGAAACTATGCATGAAATTTAGAGCAATACAGCTAGACAATTTATTTTTAAAGAAATACATGGCTCTAAATCAAGTGCTGAAAGGACTGCAATTATGGAAACTTCCTATGGGAGTGGAAGAAAGGACTGTAGCTTACCATGAATTGATTTTGCTTTATAATAAAACAGGTATGGAAATATTAAACATCATCATACACAATGAGAAAAAACTGGCCAAATTGCAAGAGGAAATTAATAGTCTCAATGAGAGTATTACTACTGATTTATTTTTCTCTCAACAAAAAGAAAGTTTTGAAAAAATGCTCAAAAGTGTAGAGAAGTTTGTTAACAAAAACCTAGCTATTAAACACAAAAAGCTTAACGGAGACACTTGATTATAAGAACAACTGTGCCTATTCACCGGGCACTAAGCAAAAGGATAAACATGATACACGGGCGGTTAATGAACGGTTAGACAGTGTTGAACAGAACAATTTTGATGAAAATGGTGACTCAAATTAATGTTTTTTAGAACACCAGACAGAGTTGAGAAGGTCAGAGAGACTAATAAACAGGGAGCAAACAAGCAGGAATATACAACACCAGCACTGGAATGATTGAGGGGGGAGGGGGAACAGAAGGGGTTATTACTAAGTATTACAAGAACTTTTGACAACTGCATGAATATTGGGACTAATGTTTTTTTCTGATGATTCATTACACATTGGTAACAACTGTATTGATGAATTCAAAACATTGAATAATCATTACATGTCTTTAATGTACTCTAACAATGAAGGTGAAACTGACAATTCTAGTTTGCTAACTTCTCACTGTTCTGGGGATGACATATGTTCTAACACTAACAATACATCTATGGTTTGTAATGTGGTAAAGAAACAAGGTTTCCACATTTACAATTACACAGATATGGTAATTTGTGATGACCATTTTGAGTTGTTGAGTAAGTGTATAAATTATGTACTTACTTTTAGACTGGACATCGCTCAAGTTTTGGTTAACCTTAAACTCTTTACAAGACTGTTAAATTTAAGAATGTTTTTTCCAATAGTAGTAGTAATATCATCAAAACTGAATCAACTATGCCCCTCGAGAAAAGAAGCACTTTCATCCCCCCACCAAATCCTGAGGTTTTTACCTTGGAGAGATGTGTTGAATCAGAGTTTAGAAAGATTCTAAAACCAGATAGACATGTTACGGACAACCTCATGAAAGACGAAAGATTGTTTATGAGAAACTTATATCAAAACCAATAACATAGGTTTATGAAACCAGATAAGGATGGGGGGATGGTGATTATGACTAAGATAGACTATTGTAGTAGAATGACCAACATTCTTAACAATGAGTCAACCTACTGTAGAGTATTTAAAAATGAAGTAAATAGAGCTTAGTTAAAGATAAATCTTTTTTTACAGGATGCACTGTTTCAAGGCTCAATAAACAAAATAGAGTACAATTATTTAACAGTAAAATTTCCAACCTTACCGATTATGTTTGGAATTCCCAAGGTCCACAAAGAAATTAGCAACCCTCCGTTTAGACCGATTGTTGCAGCTAGGGGCTCCAAAACTGAACCACTAGCTTCCTTTATGGACACTTGGTCAAAAACAGCAGTAGAAGAGGCTGTGCATATATTGCGAGATTTATGGCATTGCTTGGATAGGCTTAGGGAAGGTAAAAACAACACCAGTTATGTTTTTTGCCAGTGGATGTAGCCAACTTATTCACTGTCATTCCCCACGAACAGGGACTGGTTATGTTCTATGAAAGTCTCTCAAAAAGTAGAACGACATATAAAACCAAAATAAACCTGTTGATAGACATCATGGAAATTATATTGAAAAATAATTTTGTTAGTTTTGAGGGTGAAATTTATCAACAGTTAACTGGTGTAGCAATGGGAGCCAAATGTGCCCCTATTTTCTCTAATTTGATATACTTGCATGGGAGAATCTTTTCATTTTTTCATCCAAATACAAAAACAATATTCTCTTATACAACAGATTTTTGGATGATGTATTAATTTTGTGGAAGGGAGATGAGATTTCCATAGTAGAGTTCATTAACTATTTAAATGCCACAACTGATTTTTTTAAATTTCCTTATTCTTGGCACAAGGAAGAGATTAATTTCCTGGACATAACACTAAAGAAAACACCACAAGGTTTGTGTAGTAACATCTACAGGAAAGAGTCATACTCGAACTCATTTTTACATTTCAATAGTTGTCACCCTTACCACCAAAGAAAAGGAATCATCAAGGGACAGATGGTGAGAACATCTAGGGTGGTTAGTGATAATCTAACCTTTAAGGAGAAAATATTTAAATTAATAGGAATGTTCCTTGATAGGGGTATCCTCTAAAATTATCATTGAAAAGAGAGATCATGAGAAAGAGAGAAACATGTTACATTCCCATTTTGCGGAATGCAACATTTGTTATCCCCAACAAAGTTAACCAAGAGAAAACAGGTGCTATGTTTGTATTAAAATATAATGACAGGGCACATGATTTGGTAACATGCTTGAGGAATGGTTGGAAATTTTGTTTAAGTGACAATATCAAGGAAATTTTAGGTCAAGAGCCATTGATAGTATACAGCATGGGGAACAACTTAAAAGACATTCTTGAAAGAGAAGCCAATGTTAGAAGGAAGTCACTAATGAAAAAAATGTGGCATGTGTAGATATAGGTATATTAACGATGGTCCATATCTATGTGTAAATGACTTTAAGTACACTATTTCATGTCCAGAGATATGCAATTGTAATACCAAGCGTATTGTATATGTTGCTTCCTGTATTTCATGCGAAGCATTTTACGTAGGTAAAACCATTCGCAGATTACGGTATAGGATTTCAGAACATTTGAGGTGCATTAACAGAAGTGATGAACACAATGCACTTTATGTACATATGAAAATATGTAAGAATTTTAAAACGTTTGTATTTTTTGTTATAGACCAAGTTGTTACTAGTGGAAGAGGGTGTGACATCAACAATAAAATTGGAGCCTTGGAAACAACTTGGCAACTTTATATTATAAAATTTATATGTGGTACAACACTGGTTATTATTCCTTCTTAATATAGGATATCACAATAGAATTTTTCATTGTTCTTACTGGATGTTTATTTTAATGTTATTACGGTAACATGAGTTAGGTGGAAATTTATATTTACTGATGATGATGTTTTTAATTAACCAACTTTTGACAAGGTTTCTGTTGATTGGTCTATTAATTAATTAATTAATCAATTATTTGCTTATTTAAATGTTCTTTTGGTAAAACCAAATGACTCTGAGGAAGCCAGCGGTTTATGCCTGGTGAAAGGGCTTAGTTATTTGGTTCTGTGTTTTATTAAAATAGTGAAGACCTACATTTAGTCCTTGGTGGCTGTTTTATTATTTTCTTCTCATTTTGTGTAATTCTATTAGGGCAAAGTTGGAGACTGCTCTATAGGCCAGGTATATGTTGTCTCTTAGCAGCTTGTATGATACAGACTACACTGACAGGGCTTTCAGTCTTTTCATATGTCACGTTTTGGAGATCCTGGATTAATTTGGTTATAAATCTCTGTGGTCTCTCCAGTTGCTGCAGGATTTTGGTGAGATACATACAGAAGAGTGCATCGTACTCAATTAATTGTCTGATAAGGGTCAAATGCAGCGGAGTTATAACCTCTTTAGTCTTGGATGCAATGCCCTTATTTATGAGATACACAATGTGCAAGGCTTTTGATACCACTATGGACACATGGTAATCAAAGTTTTGATTTCTATCAACCTGTGTTCCCAAGTCTTGCACTACTGGGTTTGACCTTAGAGGGGTGCTATCTATATCATAATTAGCAGGGACTACTTTTTTGCCAAAGGGGATAATGAGGCATTTTTTGCATTTAATTTTAGTCAGCGACTTTGGCACCAGTCATTTGTCTGCATCAGCCCCTTCTGCAATATGTTTACATCATTGGGGGAGTTAATGATTGCGCCCAGGTTGCAGTCAGCTGCAAACTTGGTAAGCCACAGGCCATCTACTTTTGTCTGGGCCTCTGAGAAATAGATTCCAATCAGTAGAGGTCACAGCACAGATCCTTGTGGTACACCATTGGTAACTGGTTTACTGGTGGAAGTGAACTTCCCAACTTTGACAGTGTGGTTCTGTCAGTGAGCCAGTTGGCTACCCATCTAGTGATGCATGGGTTAATCCTCAGCTAGGAGAGTTTCTCAATGATCCCTGAATGGAGGATTAGGTTAAAAGCCTTGGCTAAATCAAGATAGGTGGTATGTGCTGCTTTGCTCTCATCCATGGCCTTGGTGACATTCTCAAATAAGTTCACTAGGTTTAACAAACAAGATATACCCCTGGCAAAATCAAACTGAGTCAGGTCAAAAGTTTGAAGGTTGTCCATGTCCTTGATGATAAGGTCCATGGTGATTCTTTCTATGGCCTTGCATATAAGGCTGGTTAGGCTTATGGATCAATAGTTTCCTGGGTCGGATGATGGACCCCTTTTGTGCAAGGAGATTACTGTTGCTGTTCTCCACTCTGCTGGAACAAAGCCAGTGCTCAGGCTATGGTTAAAAAGAGTGCTAAGTGGTTGTATTAGGTCTTGTTTTAGATTGTTTAGTAAGCAACCTGAGATGGTATCTGGTCCTACAGAGGCTGTGTTTTTGGCTTTGGAGAGTGCCTGTTTGACCCGTTCTTTAGAGATACTCGGTGGAGGACTAGTGTCAGGAATGATTTGGAGTATGGCTGGAAGGGATAAGGGAGTGAAGTTATTGCCAAATCTGTAAGCTAGCAGGTTGGCAATTTCCTCAAGTTCAGTGTAGGTGGTACCATCTGCTATAAGTTCAGCACCCAGCTGGACACTCCGTTTTTGGTTTTGGACATAGCTAAAAAATGCCTTATGGTTGTCTTTAGCTAGAGATGCTAATTTAGTCTCATAATTAGCCTTAGAAGACTTTACAAGATATCTGATTTGCTTGTTCACGTGTGGAAGGTATTCTTCCTATGTTGAGTAAGTTCCCACTTGTTCTTCAATATCAGTTTATTTCTTTTGTTATATAACTTATTTATACTTACAATCCACCATGGTGCTTGCTTTTTTCAGGAGGACCTGGTTTTAGTCTTGCCAGTTACAGAGAAGTCAATACATTTGTTTAAGTGGCTATATAGGGCATTTGTGTACTCTTCTATATAGGAGTCATTGTTGTCTGTGTTAACAGGAGCTTTGAAACTTTTTATGCCATTGTTTAATAGGCTATAGTTTTCTTTGCTTAAATGTTTCAGTTATTTATTCCTGTGGTGGTGTCAGGTCTGATCTTTACTTCAGATGAGACTGATTATGGTCTGACATTACCAAGAAGGACAGCACAGAGGGAGTAGTGTAGTGACAACCCCTGTTGGCGAGCACTTGGTCTAGGACATTTGAGCCCCTTGTGAGGGTGCAAACCAACTGTTCCCAGGGCATACGAATTAACAAAATGCAAAAACCTCTGAGTAATAGCATTAGTGCACTTGTAAGTCACCCAATTGATGGAAGAATAGTTGAAATCTCTCATGACCAAGGTGTTTGGCTGTGTACTGAGTGACTCTAGCAAGTCCAGGTAGGTGGTGTGCTTCTCCTGGTTCATAGTGGGGGATATGTAGCTAGCGATGATGTAGTAGACTATTTTGCCTATAGTTATTTGGACCTGGAGTAGCTCAAGAGAGTTATACTGTTTTACCAGTCTTGAGGTGTATTTGGATTTAATGAAGATGGATACACCTCCACCTTTAGATCTTTCACTCTTGTTTTGAGGTCTGAACCTGTGAAAGGCATTGTAGCCTTTTACAACTGGGGTATTCTCTGTAACCTTGAACCAAATCTCAGTGACTCCACAGACATCAGTGTCATCCAATGTGAGGAGTGCTTTCCGGGAGTGCAGTTTACTGTTTGGGCTGCTAGCATTAAGCATCATTACCTTGAGTTTGTCTCTAGTGAATTTCTTTACATTGGCAATTGTGTTGTCTATGCCAGTATCTGAAAGTCCTGAGGAGACAGGGGAAGCTTCTCTAGCAAAGCAGCATGGTCTGTCGACCATGTCTTCACAAGCTGTCAGATACTAGATCCCCCTGGGGTGACACCAGAAGCTAAGCCAATTATTGAACTCAATAATTTTTTGTATCTGTATTTGGCATCATCCTATGTGAAGGTAGAATACTGCTTATGGTTAGGAACTACTTGAGACACATAATCTGAGAGTTCAGTCAGGTATCTCTTCATATAGTCCAGAGAGGTATGTCTCAAGTCATTCACTCCAACATGTACTATGACAGAGTCATAACCATAGTTGTTGCTACTTGAGTGCATACATGATTTGACTGATCCTGGCACCTGACAGGCAGCTGACCGTGACCTTCTCCTTGTCCAACCTGGTGAAGGGGACATCTTTGTGTCTCACTGTTGAGTTGCCTATGACTAGGACATTAAGTTTTGAGGTGTTTTGCCATAGGGGCTTAATTGTTGAGACACTAATATGTGTGTTATTATGTATAGTTGTGGGTTCTGTTCATGTACCAATATGTGTAGGTTGTTTGCGCTTGGGAGGTCTCTAGTCTTTTGATAGGCTCATAGTGTGTACCTCCACATATGTGGGTTTATGTGTCTTGACCTTATCTTCTGTGAGTGGTGAGCTGTTTGTGCTGATAACCTGTTTGATGTATTGTTTATTGTTACGTGAGAGGACCGATTCTAGTTTCATGGTATAGTTACATCTTTTACATACTGTATTTGTTTGCTTTAGGAACAAGTGGTTGTCAGTATACATGAAGCAATTGCTACATTGCCTCAGGATGCCCATTGTCAATCAGGCTGGCTGGAGAAATGGTGGGAAACTGACTGTCCATAGTAGCAGGTAATTCTTTAGTACTAATTTCTGAGAGGGTAAATTAGATCAACTATTGCTCTAGGATTAACAAGGAGACTTATTCTATAGAAGACCGTGGATGGAAAATGGGATGATGGTGCTCAGTGCTCAGCTGTGTTGCCTACAGTGCAGAAGTGTGCAGCTGCATTGTCCCAACCTGGGAGGGTTTCACTTACTGGTGTCTAGGGAAAAAATAGATTCTAGGCATTTGTGTCTATACAAGGTACAGCTAACCCCTGTTGTGTGGTGTGCAGTTATGCACAAATGTTAGGCTTATATACGATTGAAATTAAACAGTTTTAAACTAGTCTGCAAATAGGAAATCACACAACAATCCTTCTTCTAAGAATCCCCAGCTCAGACAAGGCTATTTCCACACTCTTCTGCCACAGTGATGCAGAGGAACCCTTCTTAATGTAAGATGGCTAGATTTGAGTTCACATGTATGAAAAAATAGACTAGAATTATCAAGTCTGGATCTAGTCTATGCTAACTAAGCAATATTTCAGTGCAAAACAAGTGCAGGTAATAAGCAAGCACAAACAGTAAACACAGTCAAAAAGTCACAAATTGATGCATTAAAAGAGTAAAATACAAATTAAAAAGTGCAGATCAAACTCAAAATAAGCTTAATTTCTTGTTTTTAGCTTTGGATGACTTGGATTCAAGCAGAAATACTCTGGACCTCTGGCAAAGGATGCCAAACACAAAACAGCTCCATTTAATTGGGCTTAAACCAGAACAAAGGCACTTAGAATAACAGGCACAATAAGCCTCCAAACCATCAATTTCCAGCTCAGAAATGTGGAGACTATCATCTCCTCTCACAAAAGTGCAGACCACACACCTTCTTAATGTAAAATAACTGGCCTGAAGCTCAAACATTTAAACCAGAACTAAGACACTTTTAGAATAGCAGACACAATAAGCCTTCAACCAGCAATTCCCAACTTAGAAGGATGTAAGCTACCTCTCCTGCCACAGAGTGTAGACAGCAAACCTTCAAACCTTCATTACGTAAGGCAACTAGTCTAAAGCCCAAGTGCTTAAATCAAAACTAAGAGGCTTAGAATAACAATTACAATTGAATCAGTCTACTGACAAGTAGTAATAAATACAACTGAACACTTTTAAGAACAAGCAGAAAAAAAGTAAAATCAAGTAAAGTAATATTTTATTATTTATTTATTTTACATTTGTTTACTGGGGATGTCCAGTGGCCCTTTTTCAGTGGAGGCCCAGGGAGAAAAGCTCCATTACAAACACACATTACAAACAATACAAGAAATTGATAACAATCAAGAATACATAACTTTGGTAAGTACAGGTAGTAAATGGTTTATAAATAAATGATAAACATTGAGAGAGTAATATAAAGTAAAAAAAAGAAAGCTAACAAGTAAACTAGCATAAAACAGCGTGTGCTGTCATAACGAAATGACTGATCAAGTAGATCAATATCATGGTTTTGGTGGTAAATATTTATGAAATACATGTATGGTATATGAAGAAGAATATGGGTGATTGTTGCTATAACAGTGTTACTTGTTCTAAACAGTGAGAGCTAAGGCAATACTGAGGTGAAGTACAAGAGGAGAAGTATAATGAAACTGTAGAAAGCTTGAGACAGGTAGATAAAATAGCAGCAGTGAGCCTGACATAGGTAAAGAGAAATCTGAATTCCATGATAGAAGGGAAAGTTTGGATGTTCGAATTTAGTAAAGGAAGATACATTTTGGTTGCAAGAACAAGGAAGGACAGAAGGATCATGTATTAGTGCAGGAGAAAAGCCTGTTTTTGGCTAGGTGTTCCTTAAGCAGTAGATTAAATTTGGATGTGTTGATAGAATGTAGTGTTGTCTGAGGCATGAAATTCCAGGACTTAGATATCTGTTAGGAGAATAGAGAGTTACCATAATAATTATTAGCTTTAGTTACTTTGAATAAGCAGTTTGTTGGAGGATCTAAATGGCCTGCCATTTGAGTAGGGCTGCACTAAGCTCTTGAGTGCTGGGCAGTTGTCTGGATGGTGGAAGATGGAATGAAGGAAAGTTGGTTGAGGGATAGGAGAAGGGGTAGTTCAATCCAATTTAGTTTATGAAGTGCTGTGCAGTTATGTGATCTGAAAGGGAGGGTAGTAGTGAATCTTACAATATTGTTATAACAGGACTCCGGTTTGTTTAAATCTAATTTTCTGAGATTAGTGAATATTGGTGTGGCATATAGAAGGGTAGAGAGTAGATGGGTCCTAGCTATGGAATGTCTAGTGGCCTCAGTTAAGTGTGGATTGACTCTATATAGTGAGCCTAGCTTAATGTGGACCTTTTTGATAGTTAGAGTGAGATGTTTTTCAAATTTTAGGCTGCTGCCAGTCAATTGTGACTCCAAGGAGTTTGGTGTGCTAGACAGGTTCAATTTTAGTTTTATTGGCTAGTACAAGCAGAAAATGATTGAATTCAACAATTGGCTAAGTTTCTGTTGTCATTTTAAGGGGATCCAGTATCTGTCTGCTTGGGATGACATGACTGACAGACCTTGATGCTTTGCCAGAGATGGCCTGCATCTGTCACCCCTGGGTTTCTGGATACTGGTTAAGGCTCTTGCCACCCCTATAGTGCCTTTTTTAGGTGATGTTCCAAAGACCAAATTACCACTGTAACAGCTATAAAGAAATGCAATCTGAGAGTCATGCTGCTCAGTGATAGAAGTCTAAATCTCAAGAAGCACTTGCTTGAAGCACTCCTCAAAATGGAGAACATTGACACTTGTGCTGTAACAGAGACCTGGTTTAAAGCAGCAGAAAGCACCCCTGTGCTACCAGGCTATAATTCATTCCACAACTTTTGGCCCCAGAATGGTGATGTCTCCATATCCATAAAGGATATGCACACCTCCAAACTAGTAGCCCAGCATAACGCATCTGAGATACCTCAGGTACAACTAACATTGGGTAAGACGGTGATTCAGGTCATAGCCTGCTATAGGTCCCCAACCATGTCCCAAGACTCTCATTCCACATTCCTAAGCACCCTGGAAACTATTAGGGTCCAACTCAATGCTCTCATGCTAGGTGACTTCAACTACCCCTCCATCAACTGGGAAAACTACTCATGCACCACTACACTGGCCCAACGCTTTCTGGAATTCATAATTCCAATGCCTTGGACCAGCTCATTCTTACCCCCACTAGAGGAAGCAACATCCTTGACCTGGTTATTACTAACATGGGCAACCATTGCTCTACACCAATAGTCAATTGCTCCATACTTAGATCTGACCACAAACTACTAACCATGGAAATCCACATCTCACCCACATCCCCCGCAAAGGTAACCTCCATGAAAAACTTCTCCAAAGCTAACTTTGGGCTCCTAAAAACAGAGGTGGATAACTTCACAGCACCCATGTCAATGGAAAGTAGATGCATGACTGCTGAATCATACCCCAATGCACTGTATGAACACATACATAAATGCATGGAACTAGCCATACTTAAAAAGAACCAAGATGCTCTCCTCCAAAAAAATGAAGCCAATCTGGTGGTCCCCTGCCATTAATAAACTCTACAATAAAAGGAAGAAACTGTTACAGAAAAAGGTGAAGTCCCAAGACTGGAAAAACACCCTTATTAGCCTCAAAAAAAAGCTGAGATCCCTCATCAAAACCTCTAAAGCCAGCTATGAAGGCAGAATTGCTGCAAACACTAAAAACAACCACAGCACCTTCTATAGTTATATCCAGAATCTCCATGACAATACCAAGGTTTGCTCTGAGTTACTGCACAATGGTACCACCTATACTGAGCCAACAGACATTGCCAACATACTGGCTGACAGATTCAGTGCCAAATTTACCCCTCTCTCTCCCCTTAAAGGACCAATCACAATACCAGAGGAATGCCAGGCATCCAGTATTATTGTAGCACAGGTTAAAGCTGCATTATCCAAGGCCAAGAATACAGCTTCCATGGGACCCGACAATATTGCTGGATGTGTTCTGCATGAACTACAAAGTGAACTGGCATCACATCTGTGCCCTGTTCAATCACAGCCTCACCTCAGGCTTTGTCCCTACTGAATAGTGCACTGCTACAGTCATCCCTATCCATAAAGGGGGAGGGACTACAGACCCTGGGAATTATCGCCCCATTAACTTGATGAGTCTGATATGTAAGGTTATGGAGCGCATCATCATGGACCTAATTAACAAGGATATAGGGAATCTCCAAACTCTAGATCCCACTCAATTTGATTTTGTGAAATGTAGATCATGCCTGCTCAACCTGGTTGACTTCTTTGAGTCAGTCAACAGAGCTGTGGACGAGGGCAAGGCAGTTCATACAGCCTACCTCGATCTGCTCAAGGCCTTTGATACCATTCCCCTCTCAGGGATTATTGATAAACTCACTAAACTAGACATCAGCCTTTATATCACTAGGTGGGTTGCAAATTGGCTCACAGATAGAACCCACAGTATGAAAGTAGTGAACTCCAAGTCAGACTGTCAACCAGTCATGAGTGGAGTCCCACAGGGATCGGTCCTGGGTCCTCTCCTGTTTGGCATCTACTTCTCAGACGTCCAGGCCAATACCGAGGGACTCTGGCTGATCAAGTTCACAGACGACTGCAAGCTGGGAGCCATTATTAACTATCAAAGTGATGTAGACATCCTTCAGAAAGGTCTCACTGAGACCAATGACTGATGTCGAAACCATGGCCTTTAGCTTAATGCCAAAAAAAGTGTTGTCATCCCCTTTGGGAAAAACTCAGTTCCCACTAATTACCACATTGATGGGAGCCCACTAAATACTGAAGGCATTATAAGAGATCTGAGGACACAGGTTGACAGCAATCGCTCCTTCGACCACCAAATAGCCACTGTGGTCAGAAAGTCCTTCTATGTGGCACATCTGACTACCAAGGGTTTTGCATCCAGGAAGAAAGAGGTCATCATCTCTCTCTACTCTTCCCTCATTATGTTAATCATCAAGTATAATGCCCTATTTGGCATGTACCTCACTAGACAATTGCAACAGCTGGAAAGGCCACAAAAGTACCTCATGAAGGGGATCCTAGGCCATGAACACATGTCCTACATGGACAAACTCAAAAAACTCCAGCTATTCTCTGTCTCATATCATCTACTAAGAGGCAATCTCTGCTTGACTTACAAAGCCATGTCTGCCCCAGCTCTGTTAGAAATGCTACATCTAAAGAAATCCCAATGCCTCTGCACCACATGCTCCAGAGACCTCAATCTCATTACCACAATCAACAAAACATGCTGGAGGGACAGGTTCATAACCGAGGGACTGCCCATGCTTTGGAATAGACTTCCCATGCATGTCAAAAAGAGTACTTCACTGGCCCTCTTTAAGAAAACTCTTGATAAGTGAATGGGAAATAGAAAGTTCACCCCAGGGATCACTCCAGTGGCTCTACTTGATAGAAGCACTGGGAACTAACGTTGGGCGGCAAGATGCCAGGGCACTTCTATGGCCTAGGCTTGTAAAGGCTCCAGGGCCATTAGCTTAGTATGCACCTGTGAACCTATGAGTAGATAGTGAATGGGGGAGAGTTATCAGGAACTTTGCTGTTAGTGAAAAGCATAAGCTTTGTTTTCTTTGGATTAAGTATGAGGTGAGAGAGATATTTTTCAATGTATTGGAAAGATTGTTGGGTTGTTCGTAGGAGTTCTGGTAGGGAGGGAGCTGAATATATGAGGGAAGAGTCATCTGCATATTGAACAATGGTCGCATGCTGGGAGGCTGTGCAGACCCTGTTGATGAATATGGTGAAGAGCAATGGACCAAGAATTAAGCCTTGGGGTACTCCTACTAAGATCAGTAAATAGGGTGGGGAGTTCATCTGGCTATTTAACTGCCTATCAGCAGTCAGTTAAGTAGCTGAGAAACCAGAAGAGGGCGGGCTGGGTGAGGTTTAAGGAAGCTAGCTCATTTAGTAGCTTTTGGTGGGATACTGTATTAAAGGCCTTAGACATATCGAGAAAGATAGATGAGATGAACTGATTGTCAATTCTAAGCTTGTTGATTGAGTTTGTAAAACTAAAAGGGCAGTGGTTGTACTGTGTTTAGGTCTGAAGCCATGTTGAGATGCAGATAGGAGTGTATTGTTACATAGCTAGTCAAGGAGTTGCCTGTGTATGCATTTTTCAAGAATCTTGGCTATAGGAAGGAGGAAGACAATTTGCCTGTAGTTTAAGTACTCAGTAGAGGAGCTGCCTTTGTGAAGAGGAATGATATAAGAGACTTTCCAGTGTATGGAAGTAAAGCAGGAAGAAGCACAGCTACAGTAAAAACAGCCAAATAAAGTGCATTTTTTTTCTTTTACTAATTGGGTAGAGAGGAAATGGAAGATAATTCAAGTTTAAGAGAGTAAGGGGGTGAGATTTTTCAGCTGATCTCTCCATACTCAGTAGAATGAGCTGATGAGATGGGACTGGGGGGAGTGTCCAAAATCAGATTAAAAGTAGGGCCGGGCAAGCTCAAAAACCACCAGCTTTAAGAGAACAACAACAGTTAGGCGGGTAGGTGAGAAAATCAAATACAGACAGAGATCAACAATAGTCTGGCAAAACCAAGTCAAAGAAGCACTCCAGCTAAATAAAGATACCTCTAGAAATTTCTGTTTACAGAGGAATGCTATTTCTCAGCTCCTTCCATTAGTTAACTGGATGTTATTCACTGTACACAAAGGAATTATTTTCTACCATTTTTAACTGACCCTAGCAAAGACCTCTTAAATCTCCAACAGAACAAAATACTTAAAATAAAACAAATGCAATATAAGAAAAAGATGAAAAAATAGAAGTAACCAAACCTTAAATGAAAAACTTTGATTCAAAATGAAATGCAGACAGAGATCAGCAATCGTCAGGCAGAAGCAAGTCAAATAAGCAATCCAGCTAAATAAAATAAAAATTCTTTCAAATGAGGTGTTATTGAAGAAGTTAACCATTCTCATGGTAATGATGCTACTTAGGAACTACAGGACTGGTGTGAATATATCTGGCAGGATAAAGTGATCATTTGTAGGTATTATCTGAAGATGTCATTTATATCCTGACTAAAGCACTCATCTAAAATAAGGTATTTTGTTAAACAATGTCATCAACCAAGTTTTTTTTTTAAAGCTGATGAAATTCTGTTTTCAAGAACAAGACTGGTGTGAATATATCTGGCAGGATAAAGTGATCATTTGTAGGTATTATCTGAAGATGTCATTTATATCCTGACTAAAGCACTCATCTAAAATAAGGTATTTTGTTAAACAATGTCATCATCCAAGTTTTTTTTTTAAAGCTGATGAAATTCTGTTTTCAAGAGCAAAAGTGAAAACATAAGTAACCAAAAAAGGTCCCAGATTGGTTTAATGTTCCATTTAAACATAAGCATTAAATATAATCTCTTATTAATATTTCATTGGTATATCCATGCTAACCAAAGATTCCAAAGTATAGCAGGCCAGGGATGGGTATCCTCTTAGAGTGGATTCCAAGGATAATCTTTTTGTAGCTTTGTGAGGTGTTCTGCTTTGTGTACCTCTGGATTATATAAAGTTACAAATGGCGTGAAGCAGCATTGAAGTCTGATGTTATGCAAGGTAAATGTACAACACAGCATTACAGCAAAATTCTCAACTTACACTAACCATTGCATTTCACCACGGGGATTCATTGGTGTAAGTGTGATATGAGGGGATTCTATTATTCCATGTGTCACCATAGTGGCTCAATTACATTTTTAATATTAATGCTGCACTGAGTAATATAAATGTTTAGCATGTTGCAAGCATGGTGCACCCTACTGTTATATCTGAATGATATATACTTTTTGACTTTGTGAAAATGATATTGCTTTGAACCAGGAACCAGACTTGCAAATCTAGTCCATACTTAGGGGCAGTATTAACTGCTGACAGAAAGATGGCCCTTTTTTAACAATTTAAACTATTAGGCAAACCATTTCTACTCGATTCTTGCAAGAACATGTCTGTTACATTAGACCCTGTAGTAAATCAAAACTCATTCTGATGCAAAGAGACAGGAAATACAGAGAACATTCATTTTAATGTTGTACTTTGCTATATAAAATTTTAAATATAGTGCTTATATAGAAAAGGATTGTAGGCACAAAAATATACATAAACAAATGGTTATTTAATATTTGGATGCGTTATCTGTATGATTTGATGTATTAAATGCTTTATGTTTTGAATAATGATTTATGCATTTCTTTTCATTTTGTCAAGTAAGTTACATCTGCTTCAGTGAATTATCACTCTCCTTTGAATGCAAATGTCATAGCATAAGATTCAAAAATCCATCATTCCTTAGTATCCATTTCCAAGTTCTACATGTTATTTGTAAGAAATTATAGTTATTTGTGTGCCAAATGAAAATTATAAGCATCTTCTTTAATTATTTAAAATAGTTTATGTTGCCAATAATATCAGTAAAGTAGTTTTGACTGAATGAGAAATGATTGAATAAAGTTTGACTGAAAACTCATTTCACAGAATGACATTTGAATGGAAAAAATGTTATTACACCACGCAGATCTTAAACTTATTTTTTTCTTTGCTGTTGGCAAGCCCTCTGAGCCCTCCATGTGGGGGAAATTTTCTTACTTCACAGTCACACAACAGTGAAGAAAATAGAAAAAAATACTCACAGTGAATCGCTGCTGACACCCAAAACATTTCATAAAAAACTTTATTAGAGTAAACACACCCACATATGTATTTTACAGAAGGGCAAGTCTCTGTATATAAAATGTGGAGGTATTCCTCAGCCACACTCACCCTTACTTAAATATATGATCTCCATGGTCACACAATTGTGAAAAGGGAAAACATGCACAAAGTGAATCACTGCTTCTTTACTTTAGAATTTTCAGTCAGTTATAATTCAGTCGAATGTGATTTCAGTCAAATGAGTTTCACTCAATTGTGTCAGTTGTGAGTCAGGAAAATGTGATTCAATCAAAACAACAGTTATACACACACACATATGTATTTTATATATATATATATATATATATATATATATATATAAAAAAAACACACACACGTATATGTAGATATACATAAACAAACACACATGCACACACACACACACACACACACACACACACACACACACACACACACACACACACACACACACATATATATATATATATATATATATATATATATATATATATATATATATATACACTTTTGGTTATACCATTATTTTGTTCAGGCTGTCTTTGTCTTCAAATGTAAGAAATACATTATTCAATATCAACATTGCACTCCACATCTTAGAGAGCAGTTTTGTAATTAAGTTGAGTAACATCCTTTAAGTTTTAGGTGATCTAATTCCTAAATACTTTAATGCTTTGCAATCTCAGTTGTATTTATGAGTGTCTAGCACTGATTGAGCCGTCTCTTGTTTTATTAATATTGCATTTGCTTTGCTCACATTACATTTTAACTTGGAAATCCTTTGAAAATATTATAATGTTATCTAGCTGTTAAATAAAAACAAATGATAACAACACAGGAGGCTCAGATGCAAAAGTTTACTAGTGTACACCAGGAGGCAAAAAACCATACAAGTACAGAGTTTTGTCTGACATGATGCAGGAAATACACAATTTTATATAGTCTTACATTTAGGCTGTGCCCACCTTACTGACGTGGTTAGTCACAGGGCACCTACATCACTATGGTCTACAATATTCTATTCATAAGAAAAAGCTGATGTTATACATTTTAAAAGTTTTCCCATGGGAATAATAAAGCCTTGCAAAGCACCTGGTTCATTATAATGTCTTTCTGTAAATGTTACTCTTCCAAGGTCTCAGGCTAGCTTGAATACAATGGTGTTCACTCTCATAACAACTTTTACTTTAGCAGCTGTGTCTTATCTCTGATACATTCACAAGGTCAATTATCTCAGAGGAAGGAATAAGAATATTCAATGCTTTATACATTCAGTTTTCCTGACCCAGCAGATAATCATTAGTGAAAACATAAGCTTGCGGAGCTGGCTACTGCCAGGGTCAGAGTTCAAATACACTGCAGCTCCAAAGCTTCAAGCAACTACATGTAAAATCATTCTTACTGCCATATTGTAAATAGAATAAAATGCATTATATACTATTTGCTTTTAAACTAGCACTTTATACATGTTCAAATACATATTTTTCTAACATTTCCCTCCTCTTAATACTTTTTATTCTATTCAGAAACATAAACAATGTTATATCGTCTCCTAGCCTTCTCCTTTAAGGACTTTTAACTAGGCAAGTCATTTAGTTTATATTTTGGAACAAGTTTCATCTGGAATCAATAGTTTCAATTCAATGTCTTGGTACAAAGTTTCAGTTACAGATATATCAACAAAATCTTTGACTAATCTTTTCATACAGGGAATCCCGCAACAGACACATGCTCCTAATAGGAGCAGACCAACACAAATAGCAATCAAAATATTCATTAGGATAGAACCCCACCCACCAAATAAACTCTGGAAAAAGTTCGTCAGTGGGTTTGGGCCTGGTTCAGTCATGGCTGATACCTGCTGTATTACCTCTAGGTGATCATTAATCAAGAGCCATTCGATTTTGTAGCACAACAGTTCTCATTGCATTCAGTTTGTCAGTCACTAGTTCGAGAGCAGAAAAAGTTGCGTTACTCATTACTTCGAAAAGCTTCGACAGTTTTCTCAACTCCCAGATCGATTTGACTGCTCCATATGCTGGAAATATCCCAGCCCAGGATATAACACTGTCACTCAAGTCCATATGAGTCAAATTTTCTTTATCTTTCACGGAATGATGGTTCTTCCAACCAGCTTCGATTTTTCCCATTGGATTTACAGGTTTTCCGATTGGATCTTCAGGTTTTCGGGCTACATCTCTTACATTTCGTATCTTACCTAGAGGTAATTCTGCAGTATGCCTTATAGCTGGAACCAGATAACCCAAAAACAACTGCCGGACCAATTCTCAGGTAGCCAGTTGTATGCTTTTTTCCCACAAATAAAATAACAGTTTTCTACTTTGGTACTGATGCGGGTTAGCTCTGAATGAAACATTTTCTTGTCTATAACAGACAATTGTTTATGCAAGACAGGATTTCTCTGCACTTCACTTAATGTTGTTTTCATTAAGCTCAAATATGAATCATAATTTGTGCTACAAATAGTGCTTTTATCTTTAGTCTTAATATAGCATTTATAAGATATAGTTATGTTACAGTTACTCCAACCCACTTGGAGTGTGTTATTCTTATAAAAACATACAATTCCCCTCTGTGTAATAGGCAAATACAATGCAATTTTGTCCTGTGATTTTACAGAACCTGTATCAAAAAGTAAATTTTTCCAAGTCTCATTTATCTCCAAGGGGACAGCGGACATCAACAATCCTCCATATGCTGTTGGTATGGCAGTACAAACCCAGCAATTTGAAATGTTCATAGTCTCTACATATACACGCTTCATAGCTAGGTATGTGTTAAAGTTTGGATGCCAGTCTATAGATAGTTCATCACGTTTCTCTACTTTCACTTGTGTGGTTATATGTAGGAAGAACCACAACAAAAGGAAAGTCAACACAATCATAGTCAATAAATGCATGGTTAGCAAGATGATTAAACAATATCTTCGGGGTTGATCTGTGTTTTTACTCATTTTGCTCTTGGTCATCCTGCCTTTGTTGTGTGTCAGTCACAAAATGTTTATCAAGCTGAAAATTCTTTACCGGTTTACAGTGCGTCAGGTGGACCCAGGACGACCTCTCAGCAACTTTGACTGCAGTAGGCGTCGCCAACAGTACCTGGTACGGTCCTTCCCACTTTGGACTCACCCAATTCTTCCTCTTCGTGACCTTCAACCAAACCCAGGACCCCGGGGTCAGTACTGCTTCCAACGGTCTGGTCTGTCTTTTATCTGAAAAAGAGTTCAACTGCAAAACAGTTTTATTAGTTAACATTTTCCTTACGTAGCTAGCTAATGAGCTGTCAGCCTCTAATTCTGCAGGCATGAGAGCTTTCCACTGTGGCACATAATATGCCCTTCCAAATATCACTTCAAAGGGGGTCAAACCCTTTATTTTGGAACTGTTCTCATGCTCAGCAGTGCCAAAGGCAAACAGCAAATCCAATTATTCTGTGTATCTCCTATCAATTTCCTTAATTTGTTTTTTAAAATTCCATTGTACCTTTCCACCAGTCCTGCAGACTGTGGGTGGTAGGCACAATGATTTTTCAAGGAGATCCCAAAGTATCTCCCAAGTTGGTGAATCGTCTGATTCACAAAATGTGTCCCATTGTCACTATAGATTCTTTCCGGTATGCCAAATCTAGGAATTATTTCTTTTATTAGGGCCTTTGCCACTGTTGCTGCATCCGGATTTTTAGTTGGAAAAGCTTCTACCCATTTGGAAAACATGTCTATAATTACTAAACAGTATTTTTCCCTTCACATTTGTTCAGTTCTATGAAATCCATACAGATAGTATGGAGCGGATATGGTGGTACAGGAAAACTCCCTTGCTTGGGTTTGAATGCTCCTTGTGCATGATGTTTATTACAGACATGGCATGCTGCACAAAATTTTTGTGTAATTTGTAAATCCGTATGTTTGGAATATTCGATTCACTAACTGTACCATCCCCCTGTTGAGACATGGCACTGCCCATGGCTCAACAAAGCTACATATCTAAATAAATTAGGCGGCAATATTGTTTTTCTCTTTGGAGATATACAGTCCATTTTAGGGATTGCACCTCGTTTCTCCCATTTTGTTTCTCAGCTTTTGTAGTTAATGTCTGCATCATTTTAACATTTCTAAATCTAAAATCTCAGAGGGTTGTAATTCCTCGGTTAAAAGTAAAGTTTCTGAGTCTGAGGCTGCTTGCTTTGCAGCTGCATCAGCTTTGCATTTCCTTTTGAAATTGCATCCTGTTGTTTTATATGAGCTAAACATTTACAAATAGCTACCTTAGTAGGTAACTGAATGGAATCTAACAAGTTCAAAATAAGTTGCATGATTAATCGGTTTGCCAGTAGATGTTATCATTCCCTATTTTCCATTGTTGTGCAAAACATGCACTGTAGAGAAAGCATACTGACTGTCAGTATATATGTTCACACATTTATCTTTCGCTAGAGTACAAGCCCGTGTTAAGGCTATCAGTTCTGCTGCTTGAGCAGACAGGTTATGCTGTAAGGGTTGGGCTTCTAAAATATCTGTATCTGTGACTACTGCATACCCTACTAGATTTTTCCCTGTAGGACCCTTTTTGCATGAACCGTCCACATAAAATGTCACCTCGGCATCATCCAAGGGCATATCAGTAAGGTCTTGTCTGGGCAAAGTTATTTGCTCAATTTCCTGCAGGCAACTGTGTGGTGTGCCATCCACAGGAGTTGGAAGTAACATTGATGGATTTAATGTTGTACAACGTTCAATTACCATATGAGGTTGGCTCAGCAGTATGGTCATACATGAAAGATGTCTAGCAGGAGATAGATATGCTATTTTCTCTTGCAGTAAAATTATCGCGACTGCATGAGGCACTCTCAATGTGAGAGGGTGGAACAACACCACTGAGGCCGAAGCCTGTACTGCCATTGCAGCTGCGACTACTGCTTGCACACAGTGAGGCAATGATTGTGCCACTGGATCTAACTGTGATGAATAGTAAGCTATGGGGCATTGCTTATCCCCATGCTGTTGCGTCAAAACTGATGTCATGTATCCCTGTTTACAATCTACGGTCTGAAAAAATCTTTTGTGGTAATTCGGAAGTCCTAAAACTAGTGATGAAGCTATCAATTGTTTTAGTCTGCAGAAAGCTGCTTCTGCTTCAGGTGTCCATTGTAATACATCTTGTGCTGCCATTGGTGTTTTATATATTAAATCAGCCAGTGGAGCAGATTCTAAAGCATAGTTTGATATCCAGCTTTGACAAAAATGAGTTGTTCCCAAGAAGGACATCATTTCCTTCTTGGTTGCTGGTTTGAGTGCCTGTAAAATCGCTGTTTTTCTGTCTTCATCTAATATTCTACCTTCATTGGATATTACATATCCTAGGTATCTGACCTGTTTTCTCCAAAGTTGTAACTTAATTTTGTTTACTTTGTGTCCTTGTGCTGCTAAAAATTTCAATAATGCTATCGTATCTTCCCTGCATTGATGCTGGGTAGGGGCTGCTAGCAAGATGTCATCTACATAAAGTAGAATCTGACTACCTCCTGGTGGAGTAAACCCTGCCAGGTTGCTTGCCATTTCTTGTGCAAATATCGTTGGACTTTCACAATATCCCTGCGGTAGCAGTATAGGTATATCTTTTACCCTGAAATGTAAATGCAAACCAATACTGGCTATCAGGATGTATAGGTATTGAAAAGAAAGCATTGCTTATATCTACCACAGTAAAATATTTTTGTTGTGGTTTTAAATCATTCAACAAGGTGTGTGGGTCTGGCACCGTAGGTGCTCTGGGTATTATTGCATTGTTTACAGCTTGTAAATCCTGTACCATCCGCCATTCCCGTTTGCTTTTTAACAGGAAATAGAGGGTGTTACATGGTGAATCAAGAGATTCTACCAGTACTCCTTCCTTGAGTAATGCTGCTATTATAGGCTTGATTCCTTGCTCTGCATCTTTCCTCAAGGGTATTGTCTTTTGTGGTCAAAATGCTGATTTTGGTGTAATAGTTACTGGTCCTGCTGTTTGAATAAGTCCTACATCTGATTTACCTGTTGACCAAAGAATGTTTGGTATATCACACAAGGCTTTTTCTTCTTCTTCTAATAAGAATGCTAATCAGCTGTCTTCACTAGTTTGTAAGTGTACAGCTGGATGTGTCTGTGTTAGCCAATTCAATTTCTGTTTTTGTATTCCCTGTTCTGATAATTCTAAATCAGTTTGTTTTTCCATCTTGTTACTTTTCTCCTAAGTCTGCCCATCTCACATCCTTATTTTTGTCAAGCTGACATGTGGTAGTCTATTAGATTTGTACAGTGTCATGAATTCCTGAGGTAGTGAACAGCTTACCACTGTTTCCCTCAGTATCCCAATACAAGTTTCGTAATACTAATCTGTTAGCAGGATTTTGAACAATTCTTGCTCATATTCTTTATCAGGTCCTGGCATGCTACAGTAGTATAGAGTACAATGTAACAAATGCTGTTGATCAGTGTCAAGGGAGGGCCTTACTGATGGCTACATTCATCAGTTCTTGGTCACTGCCCCTGGACCAGTCGTAACTAGGTCCTGGCTGTACCAGTAAAGGTTTCACCCTCCAGTCGCACCACAAAAGTATCCATTTGTCTTTGTGCTTCCATACCCTGCATAGTGGGAACTACCGCTATGCCAAATATCTGCATAAGATCTCTTCCCAGTAGGTTTACTGGACATTTTGCAGAAACTACAATTTTACTTTTCTGAGTCATGCCTGAAACAGGGTCAGTTATTGCTATATCATGGGAGAGTGGCTCCCTATATAGCTGTCCATTTGCTGCTTTCACTAATATATAGTCAGGTGATTCAGAATATTCTGGTAACTTTGAAGGGTGTATCAAAGTCCGTGATGCTCCTGAGTCACACAAGAATTTCACTTCCCTTCCTTCCACCAGAAGTGTAACTTCCGGTTTTGTGTCTGCCAAATAGAGCTCCAAGCTCAGTAATGCCAAATCTAAAATTTCACTTTCTTCATCCTCTACATCTGCCTGCACTTCCTCTGTTCCTTCCACTACATTTACGTTTGCCCTTTGTTTGTTTTTCTTCCCTGATGATTTTTGATTTTCATCACTATCATATAGTCAGTCCTCATCATCTTTATTTTCTGTAGTCACCTTTTTATTTAGCCTGCAATCCCTTGCTAAATGTCCTTTCTTCCCGCACTTAAAGCACTCATCTTTCTTTTTCTCTCTTCAAAATCTTCTGACCTTTTGTCAGATTGTCTATTTCCCTGGGTATTTTTCTTACCCTTTTTACCTGACTGTACTACAAAGACCTCTGCTCCGTCTTCAGCTGTGAAGACCTGTGTCTTCTTTTCTTTTTACTATTAAAGTGTCTTTCAGCATGTCTGGCATATTCAAGTAAGGCTTGTAGCCTACTTGTTCGATGATCTATCATATGCTTTGTAATAAAGCTACTGATAGGTGCAATGCAACCTTTCAAAAGCATTTTTCAGTTGCTGTTCATATGAGGTATCATGTGTCTGATTTTCAGGAATAGCCATACCACTATGGTTATTGAAACATTCCAATAATCTACCATAGTACCCATCTACAGTTTCATTCTCTTGCTGTATGCATTGATTAATGCAAGTCCAATCTGCTCTAGGTTTCCATTTTTCAGAAATTCGGTCTGTAAGACCTTTGACTCTGTTGTCTAATTCTGCGTCACTATGTGGGAGTGGTTTAAGCTCTGCATTACGAGGATTCCAGGTGCCACAAATCATGTGCCAGTCTGGACCCACAATCTGTCTAACTACCTTTTCTACTTCTTCCCCATTTAAGTGGTAACTTAGTCTCATACCTTGTAAATCTTGTAAAAACTTTGTGTAATTAACTTTTCGATGAGGGATTCCCTCTGTAGATTTCCGAATATCTTCCGGTGTCCATGGTCTATATACTAGGGGAGTTGGGTCCTGCCCTTCCTGTCCTGCCTGAGGATTTGGTACCTCGATCAGTGGACAGATTTCTTCCTCACTCTCTTCTAGTGTATTTTTCCCTATTTGATATAAGTCTGTGCCCCCTAGTGTTTTACGTGTCCGGGACCGAGTTTCAATAGGATCTCTAACAAATGGTTTTAGTACTCTTGTAACTTCAGGATAACGTGGAGGTGGACCAGCTTGTCCTCCTGCTTCATATCCTGAAAAAGGCATTGGAGGGGGAGGAGGGGCCGTCGCTATTACTGTATTATTATCCTCTTTGTCTAAAAATAATGTTTTGTATTTTTAGTTTTCTGTTCCCTTGGTTTACTTCCTCAATCCACCTGTGTGCTTGAGGAATGCCTAATCGCTGTTGTTTTTGCCTGACCTTCTGCGTCAGATTTAAGCTGTTTTAAAAGTTTAACTAATGAAATCTTGTTTAATTTACCATAAAATCCGTATTTATTAACCCATTTTGTATAATACCTTACATTATCAGTCCATTGTAATTGCATATATTTTGCGTCATCAGTTAGGGGCGGATCTCACGATTTTTTAGTGCACTGATTTCCCATTCTAAAAAATGTTACGTAACCCTTTTCACCACGTGGTATTTCAGTTCCTTACACAGTTTATCTAGAATAACTGCCTACCTTATTCTGTTTCCCTGATCTCAGACAAAATATACAGTAATTTCCTTTTGTCCCTGATCTGTATAACAAATCTATGACAATGACATTTACTGTAACCTAGTCCCTGATCTAAAACAGAAAAAAGGCAAATATTTCCTACCTGAGCCTCCTGGGTCGACCAGTTCGAGACCGCTCTTGACAGATCAGAAAGTGGCCAGCCTCTCAGGCGACAATTCAGTCGGAGGTCTTTGTGTTTCAAGAAGAACCCTTTTAGTAACTTCTCCTGCGCGGTATTCAACCACCGATACACTCTGATCTGCAGCTTACCAAGGGAATTCGGTTCAGGAGGACCAAACTGTTAAATAAAACAAATGATAACAACACAGGAGGCTCAGATGCAAAGTTTACTAGTGTACACCAGGAGGCAAAAAACCATACAAGTACAGAGTTTTGTCTGACATGATGCAGGAAATACACAATTTTATATAGTCTTACATTTAGGCTGTGCCCACCTTACTGACGTGGTTAGTCACAGGGCACCTACATCACTATGGTCTACAATATTCTATTCATAAGAAAAAGCTGATGTTATACATTTTAAAAGTTTTCCCATGGGAATAATACAGCCTTGCAAAGCACCTGGTTCATTATAATGTCTTTCTGTAAATGTTACTCTTCCAAGGTCTTAGGCTAGCTTGAATACAATGGTCGGTTCACTCTCGCAACAACTTTTACTTTAGCAGCTGTGTCTTATCTCTGATACATTCACAAGGTCAATTATCTCAGAGGAAGGAATAAGAATATTCAATGCTTTATACATTCAGTTTTCCTGACCCAGCAGATAATCATTAGTGAAAACATAAGCTTGCTGAGCTGGCTACTGCCAGGGTCAGAGTTCAAATACACTGCAGCTCCAAAGCTTCAAGCAACTACATGTAAAATCATTCTTATTGCCATATTGTAAATAGAATAAAATGCATTATATACTATTTGCTTTTAAACTAGCACTTTATACATGTTCAAATACATATTTTTCTAACACTACCCATCATATGAATTATTTAATATTGGTTAATATTTTAGTATGCCTTTCACAAGCAATAACATTTTAGAATAACAATGACTCTCCACCTTGAAACCTTTAATACTGAGTTTGCTAAGCTTTCCATTGCTGAAACAAATAGTAGAGGTGAAAGGGGGCAACCTCATTTAATTTTCTTTGTTATGGATAATGGTTGAGAATCACATAATCCAATTTTAATATAACAATTTTGTTTTCAAACCAAATTACTCCAAGGCCAAAGCCTTTCGATATCGAAACTAATTACTGCCAAATTATCATTTGCATAATCTATTAATGTTATTATTCTAGTGATGTTATATCATGTTTATGTATTATACTAAACCTGATTTGGACTTTATTAAAGTTGTCAGTATTTATTCTAATTTATTATATAATAGTAATATAAATATTTTTGCTATTAATGTCTAGTACCAAACATATGTATAAGATGCAGATAAGTTTCTCTCTTTACCCTGTATAAAGGAATTGTCAATGTGCATTTCCAAAAAAGAAGAATCATGTTCATTTTAAACATTAATATTGACTTTTGAATAATTACTTTTTTGGAAATATTGCATAAATTCTAGCAATTATTATATCTATTGAGGGGGGTATATTGTATTATTATTTCTTAACGTATTTCTAAATAAGTTATACATTTTGATAGATTTCGTATATTTTATGTTGCTAGTTTATATTTTTATTTGAAAACGGGACTTATCAGTCATCTTGATTTTTGCTTCATCTTAGATATTGTCATATATATGACAACTTCTACTAAGATGCTGTCACTATCCTTAATACTTTGCATTACTTTTGGAAATCTGAATTAATCTTATTTGACTTGGTCTAGTTAGAATTTAAGATCTAGTTGCTTGTTTATCTAAACCATTACGGATAATTGAATATGGCTGTGGTTTCACCTTTGTGATACATATTAATTGATATTTTTGTTACATTTTTAAACTTTTATGTCATCAATATTGAAATCCTCTTGTATTTTCACCAAGTCATTAGCATATTCCCTTATTTTATTTTGGCACCAAATAGCAATCCTACTACATAAATAAGATTTAAGAGAGTCTCAAACTATACCATCATTTACTCCTCCATTCTAATTAATTACAAGATAGTCTTCTTTATCTTTGCTTAAACAATGTATGCAAATTACAATTAAGTTCACTCACCAGAATTAGGTCATCCTTTAAATTACTAGATAGTATCTCTAAATATTGTTCCAGTTTAACCCCAGATACTGGTAGCTAATATATATTAGGTTGCATATTGTCAGCTTGATATTCAATAATTATCACTGCAAAGGTTTACTTGGAGTCAGTATATGTATATATAAAACTGTAGGTACTGTAGGTACAGTTGCTTTTCTCCATTGAAAGGAGAACCATTTTCTTTTCTTTTTAAATGAAATACATACTAACAATGTATAACCATTAAAGCCAAATGTTTTCAGAGCTTTTATGTGTATAGGTTTCTTGTAAAATGCAATATTTGTCTTTTATAACAACTATTTCAGCTACTGATATGGTCATTTTTATTTTTGAATTACATTATTCTATGTACTTTTGAAACTCTGTGATGAATAATTTGATCATAAAGTAGGCTTCTCGAGTTTATATTTCTTTAGAAAATAATTAAATACATTAGCACTTTAAAAGGCACACAATAGCCTGTCATGCTAAGTGTAAACAAAAAACAATTCACTAACGATATCATTGAAATTAAAATTTCTTAGTTTGTTTAGAAAATACCAATTAAGCTAATCAATAATTTAACCTAAACCAATATTATCTTTCTAACTAAATTATATACCAGCTATCTTGTTATGCAGCTGCTGCAAGCAGAAATGAGCCTATATCAATTAAACACAGCAGAACACATTTCCTGCTGTCACTTAGATTTAAGCTGTACATCTAACAAAACATTCTAAAGATAAGAAAAATATTCCATACTATACATTGTTTTTTAAATTCCATTTATAACCTATATAGGTTCATAGGTAGATACAAGCCCAGCCAAAAAGGTACCCTGACTTTTGCCACCCAGAAAAATTATTTTCCTGTGCCACTGTCGAGCAGAGCCACAGAGGTGATCCCCGGAGTGAATTTCCTATTTCCCATCCAATCATCAAGATTTTTCTTGAAGAGTGCTAATGAGGAGCTTTGTTTGATATAGATAGGTAGTTTATTCCAGAGTGTGAGAAGTCTCTGGGACAGGAATCTATCCCTCCGGCATGTTCTTTTTATTGTGGTGACAAGGTTTAGGTCCCTAGAGCTTGTAGCTTGGAGGGATTGGGATTTCTTTAAGTGGAACATGTCCAACAGCTCTGGGTTTGACATAGCTTTGTATGTTAGGCAGAGATCACCTCTGAGTAGGCGATATGCGATGGAGTAAAGCTGGAGGTTTTTGAGAAGGTCTGCATAGGGCAACTGTTTGAGGCCGGTAATCCTCTTTGTGAGGTATTTCTGCGGCCTTTCCAGTTGTTGTAGATGTCTTGTGAGGTATATACCAAAAGGGGCATTGTACTCTATAATGGGTCTAATGAGTGATCAGTAGAGGGGAACAATGACCTCTTTTTTTCTGGATGTGAAACCTTTTGTGATGAGGTGTGCCATGTAGAAGGATTTCCTGACTACTGTGGTGATGTGATTATCAAAGGACAGACTACTGTCCACCTGTGTCCCAAGGTCTCTTATCAGACTTTCGGTGTTAAGTAGACTACAGTCTATGTAGTAGTTCATGGGTACAGAGTTTTTACCAAAGGGGATGTCAATGCACTATTTGGCATTAAGCTTGAGGCCATGGCTTTGACACCAGGCATCTGTCTCAGTGAGGCCCTTTTGTAGGATGTCCATATGGTTAGGAGTTTTGATTATGGCTCCTAATTTGCAGTCATCTGCGAACTTCATAAGCCAAAACCCTTCTGTGTCAGCCTGTATTTCAGACAAGTAGATAACAAACAGGAGAGGACCCAGGACTGAACCCTGTGATACTCCACTTGTTACTGGCCTGAAGCCAGATTTGGAGTCTGCTACTTTCACAGTGTGGGTTCTGTCAGCGAGCCAGTTGGCAACCCATCTTGTGAAATAGGGATTTATACCTAGTTTAGTGAGTATATCTATAATTCCAGAGTGAGGGATGGTGTTGAAAGCCTTGGCGATATCTAGATAGGCTGTGTGAGCCACCTTACCCTCATCTACGGCTTTGGTGACTGCTTCAAAGCAGTCTATCAGTTTTAAGAGACATGATCCTCCTTTTAAAAACCCAAACTGGGTGAGGTCCAGAGTTTGGAGATTATCAATGTCTTTATTTATAAGTTCAATAATAATACATTCCATGGTCTTGTAGACCAGACTCATCAGGCTAATGGGGGCGGTAGTTCCTGGGGTCCATGGTGGCTCACCCTTTGTGGAGTGGGATAACCATCACTGTGCACCATTCAGTGGGCACAAAGCCTGAGCTGAGGCTATGACTGAACATGGTACTTAGGTGGGGTGCCAGTTTGTTCTGTAGTTCATGTAGAACGCAGCCTGGGATGTTGTCAGGTCCCATGGATTCTGTGTTCTTGGCTTTAGATAGTGTGGTTTTTACCTGTGCAGCCATGATTACAGGAACTTTGCATTCTTCTGGTATAGAGATGGGCCCTTTTGAGGGGTGAGAGGGGGGTAAAGTTAGCACTAAACCTATCTGCCAGGATGTTGGCAATATCAGTTGGGTCTGTATATTTAGTGCCATTGTGCTGTAACTCAGAGCAGATCTGAGTGTTGCCATTGAGATTCTTGACATAGCTATAGAATGCTTTGTGGTTGTCTTTAGAATCAGTGGCAATTTTGTTTTCGTAACTAGCTTTGGAAGATTTTATCAGGGATCGCAGCTTCTTACTGAGGCTGACCAGGGAGCTCCTCCACTCGTGGGATTTTACTCTTTTGCAAGAGTTTCTTCCTTCTGTTGTACAGTTTGTTTATGGCAGGGGACCACCAGATTGGCTTCCTTTTTTTGGAGGATAGCATCTTGGTTCTGTTTGTTGGCAATATTAGTTGGGTCTGTATATTTAGTGCCATTGTGCTGTAACTCAGAGCAGATCTGAGTGTTGCCATTAAGATTCTTGACATAACTATAGAATGCTTTGTGGTTGTCTTTAAAATCAGTGGCAATTTTGATTTCATAGCTAGCTTTGGAGGATTTTATGAGGGACCTCAGCTTCTTACTGAGGAGCAGTTGCATAGCAAACAGAACACATGCATATATGGAACCACAGCGGCATTATAACAGCATACAGGTTATATTGATAGCAACAGGCCACCAATTATATTATTTGAACAGGGAGCATTAATAGTCAAATGTTTAAATATTTGTAGAAAAATAGGACACATGTCCCAACAGTAGGTTTGATGAAAAACATACCCATTGATTTATGTATTTAGATTTTTGGTGCAGATAAGGTGGGGGAGAGAGATAGATGTCAATTAACAACTGTATAGGCTTCAGTTGCTCACACCTTTAATGATCATTGCTCTAATCATTACTGTCTAGGTATTACCTCACTTCACATTGACCTATGGCCTTGGGTTGGGCAGTGGTATGTTTGTACACAGTGTATAATTACACCCTTCATACAGCTAATTTATACCTTTTCTTACCTGGCAGACCTGTGGAGGAAGTTTCTGTTAACACTACCTGACTGTTTCTACCCATATTCACATAGTCAGGGTTACATATGTGCACTCATAGTGTGTGTGTGTGTGTGTGTGTGTGTGTGTGTGTGTGTGTGTGTGTGTGTGTGTGTGTGTGTGTGTGTGTGTGTATGTGCTACTGCCATACTCTGCCTTGATTTCTATCGGTCAGCCTGGGTGTTGGCGGCAGTAATCACTAGCTGTGACAGCGTGACACTTGAGGGGACATTTATTGGAGGAGACTACTTGGTGTATGTATTTATCTTGCTGTCATTTGCAGCCTCGGGGTTGGACAGTGGGTGTTGTACACAGTGTATAAGTACAGCCTTCTTACAGCTAAGATATACCTTTTCTTACCTGGCAGACCTGTGGAGGAAATTTCTGTCAACACTACCAGTCTGTTTCTATACATATTCACATATTCCTGGGTGAAATTATGCATACAGCTTAGTATCACTTCCGGGATTTAAACCGTGCCTGTTTGTGCAAAAAATAACAACAAAGTTTGTGTTTCATCAGAATGAGCTGTTGAAAAACTGCTGTCTCTTGTTTGACTGTTTTCTGCCTAATACTCTCTTGGTTGTATAATCTGACATTGTAATTCTGACACTCATGTATGGCAGATAGTTCTAATACTATGTATTCATACTTTGACATAGCACAATCTGGAAAACAGTGGTTAACATAACATTACTATTCAGGTATCAGATCTTGGTGCATGGAACAATTCATATAGTTAATCTTCCTGTTTTACAATTTCACAATCTTTGTCAGATGAGCCTTGCTTATTTAGTACTTTCAGAGCTATAGTTGCTGTGCAGAAACTGTACACATTTCATTTCATACCACAACATACCAAAGTAAACACAGCCAGTCCAGGGTTTTGACGTTTATTGACAGGTGCTGACACTTTTATTGATATATACCCTGTACATCACTATTACTCTGCTAATGTCTCATTTATTCAGCACAAACCATACCCATTTTTAAATACTGACAGGTGTCATTATACCCCTTTTATTTATTTGCCCTGAATACTACAAGCTAGAGTTGTACTCACCAGCCTCTCAATGCAGGCTTAGCAGCCTGCTGGCATGGGCATCCATGTCGTGGCCCTCTCATGTGCAGGAGATAGAGAAACATTTATGCATACCTATCAATCACATACACAGGCTGGACTTTGGAAAATACTTATTGATACTGACATAATCCAATTCAAGTGCAACTTGGACAATTGGATGGGAAACTGGAAATTCATCCCTGGATTGGCACCTATGTCTTTGATGCAAACAGGTAACCTGTAAATGGTTCATCTCCCAGGACCATCCTTACACTTATCATGGGTATCAGAACTCATCAGATATTTGGGATGCATGGCTAGGCTTAAAATGGCCCTTGTGGTTGTTAGCCAATAAACACTTATAAAACTATGAAACTATATATATATATATATATATATATATATATATATATATATATATATATATATATATATATATATATATACTTACAGCTGGGACATTCCTTGCCCATGCATCTTGGACCCACCAGTCCAAGAGCTCCCTCTCCCTACACTTCAGGTCAGCAAAGTGGTGCTGAACCTGCTCACCAATCCGAGGGAAGCCAGTGGCACTGGCAAAATTACATGTGAGACAGTCCCAGGCCTCCGCTTTGTATTGGGAGCCCTGGTACTGGTCCTGCAGCAGTCTCCCTTCATGGTCTTTTACTAGGAGTCCAACCATGATCCTGGACTCCTGAATGCCCTAGCACTGTGCCCAAAAGCACACACCTTCCCCAACACCAGCCATAGTGCCTGCAGTGATCAGCTATAACTGGTTATGGTTGTATTCCCACCTGTGGGGTTCAAATAGGGCTGGATTCCTGCTCTTTTCCTGACTGGCCAACTTTGAATATGCTGAGCTAAGCTAAATGAGGGGCAAACCCACTTAGCACAGATAAGCATTGCTTAAAGGGGTAGATGCTAAGCACTGCTTACTAGTGCACACATTCACTTAGCTATTCAGATTATTTCTAAGCATACAAATTTAAGCAATGCTTACTCCAGCTAAGAATAGCTGAGCATACTTTAGCATTGTTCATCTTTCATTTTATGGACTATCAGGATTGTGGGGTTGAGTTCTTCTTAAAAACATCTTATGATATGTATGTTTCCCTTCCATAACATCCCCCTATGTGCTTTCTTTACATTATATTCTTTTGTGGCTATATGGGACACTTGTGTTTATATGGGGGTTTCACATTTGTCCTACACTGACATCTCTCATTTGGACCTGCTACACTACACTGGTTAACAAATATATATTATTCACTACCTATTTATACAAAATATACTTTTAGTGCTGTTGGGGCTCGAACGACTGCATGCTAAGTGAATGCTATAACCACTATGCTATTTCACTTTGACTGTTTTGGCTGTATGTTTCTATTTAGCTCCTTCAGATGTTTCAGCTATGCTATACACAGCTGCACAACACTCACATCTTCTCAGCTAAGCTTAAACATTATTGGGGACAGAAAAAAAAACAAACATGTTTTATTCATAGATTAATACTAAGCTAACTGCCCTTGCAAGCCATTTTAAGCCTAGCCAATTATCCTTTGTGAGATTCAAACCCTGCACCTTGTGTTTGTAAGGCAAACACCTTCACCATTAGGCCACCCACCCAACCCTTCATGTTATTGCAAAACCTATTTTTATTTACTTTAGGGGTATGCACATTGCTTTCTGCCTCTTAGGGCAGGCCATCTGGACAACTACATCATACAGGGGATATTATTTTACATGTCCCTCTCAGAAACATGCTTACTTATTTGGTATGCCAGCATGTACACTGGCATACCATTGTGGACATTATCTGTGCTGGACCATTGTGGGGGCTGTGCTTCTGTGTGTATTCTAATCATACCTCTCAACCTCTTAGAGCAAAAAATCTGGACAAAGCCTAACATGATGGGGGAACATAGGGACAGATTTTAAATATTGCTCTTACAAACTTAGTTGATGGAATAATAGGTTTTGCAATAGCATGAATTTTCAGAACGATGTGGAGTTCTACACTCAAATGTTAGGAGGAACACAACAAAACTATGAGGCAAAAATCTGGACATTCTGCACAAAATCTGTCCAGTTGAGAGGTATGAATGTATTTTGTCCGAGGACACTGTTTTGTGGTGATAACAGTGGATGTGGACACTGTTAGTTGCTTTAGAATTGCCATACGGCAATTCTAGAGTGCAGGAGGCATGTGTACTGTGCTAGCAATGCTCAGACACACCCCCTGCACTCATTCACGGATCATGTATGTGCAGGTTATACAGCAGTGTGCCTTCATGAATATGCAAGGTGCACTGCTGTGCTGCACTGGCATGATCCTCTCCATGCAGGAATAGCACTATTCCCGCACAGAGTTTAATGAATCCAGGGGATTTTGTTCTCATGTGAATGCTACATTAGACATTCATATTATTTTTTAGGTAGCCTAGAAAAAATATTATTTAAAGAAATGTGCATACTGACATACTTGTAACTAATTATAACATCAAAGTGCAACTTATCCTGTAAATCTGAACTTGCGTTTTTCTAAGGTTTCCACTGTAAAAACTGACTACATAAAATCTACATTCAGAGACTCAAACCAGGTGAGTTCCCTGTGTACATTTCATATATAATTAAGCTATTACACTTTAATTAAAATGTACAGCAGTTCCAGACTAATCTCATAACAATGCCATATCAGCTATTAATCCATCATCCCTTACATAATAATAAAGTATATGCTGAGTCACTTACATTAGATAATCACATCAGTGCAACTAATGGCAATAATATGTAAGAAGAGAGATGACCACTATATCCTTCATCTTTTATGCAAGGAGTAAGCTACTTGTAGTACATGGAACACTGTGATTATGCCCTGAAACTGTGAAGAAGTTCAGGTTTCTAGAACTGTCACTTGGTCAAGACTCAAATTTAACAGCAGGTAGTGGTGCTTAACAAATTCTTGTTAAGCACACCTAAGATCTGTGTCTTATGCTAGGGACAAGCAATGAGCAGCAGCCAATGGTAAAACAGCTTGCCAAAGCTATTAGAACTTCAGCCTGCTACAAAAGTGTGGTAGAATGAAATGCCACAGCTTTTGAAGCTGTGATTTCCTCAGAGGGGCACTTGATTTCTGCCTGCTGTCTAACAGTGCTATGTGTTCTGACTGCTTTTATAGCCACTAAAACACTTTATGCTCCTACACTTTCTTTTCTGGAACTGGTAATGCAAGCAGCTGATAAGGCTCCATTCACTGCAAAGGTCACTACTGATAATTATCCTCTATTATGCATTCTTGACATGGATTCACTTCTTGAGGCTTTGGTCTTGAGGTGAATTTCTTAGAATCCATGTCAAGAACACATAATAAGCTGGTTTTGAATTTGCAAACCGATCATAATCCTCTGTAGTATTATGGTTTAAACCACTAGCTTTCCATGGGTTGATATTCCTTTCTTGATAATGATGCAATCCCTATCCCATGCATAATGGCTGCAAAAGTAATTCTGAATTGCTGATCAGCACCTCATATCAAATATCAGCAGCCATGAAGGAAAAAATTGAAAATATTCACTATATAAACTATTAATACCATACCTCATTACTCACACTACTGACTTTCATTCATTTGCCTTACTCATTTACTTCATTTAATTTAGTACTGTCTATGAATCAATGCTTTATTTTGTATGACTATGTAAATATGAATACTCTGTTTTTTTTCTATCTTCCAGTTACTCATCCATATATGTATATCACAGAAAAGCTGAACAGTTAAGATAAAAACATATTTACCTCAGTTTGTTTTCATCATCTGAGTCACAAACATCTAGAATCCAGAGATAATAAGCCAATCATACCTCCGAAGTAAGCAGAGAATTACCTTGAAGACAGAGTGCCTCATGAGTCAAAGAGATAGCCTAAAGGTACATAATTTACACTTTACATGGAAATAAAGTGCACTGGAAGCTGGCACAAGCTCATGGACACAGAAATGATAGTTTAGTTTTACTGTTTATTTTCAATAATTAAGAAAGCAAATGTAAAAAGTGTATTTACATATTAAAATATGCATATGTATGTCTGACTAGCATTGCTGAAGCAAATTGTTGATGGGATATATCATTTTATACTATTCACTAACTTTCAAAGAAAAAATGTGAGTTTTTTTTCATATTTCATATCTATCTCAAGGCAATTTGGTCTTAATGGCTTACCAACTTTCTCAAGGAGGGCTAGGCCAATAAATCCTGGTGTAAATTTGTGGGGACCCAACTAATCACCCAGCTTCCAATAGAGGGATGAAGGTAAATCACATTGTTTAATCTGCAGGGGAAGGCTGTTCAGGAGGTGAGAGGCATTGTGTGATAGACCTGTTTCTCCACCTTATTTTGCTTCTGTGTTGAATACTTAGGTCCCTGTCCCTCTTGAGACTGGAAAAACAGTGCAACTCTCTTAAGCTACTCCAGGTCTAAATAACTATAGGCAAAATACCCTCCCACATCTCCACTAACTACGGGTCCCCCACTATGAACCAGGAGAAACACACCGCCTAACTGGACTTCTTATCCTTCCATCGATTGGGTGACTTACGTAAGCACAAACACAATCCCTTTGAGGTTCCTGGATTTTGTTAATTAAAATATCAAATGCCCTGGAACCATTCGTCTGCACCCCCATAAAGAGTTCAAATGTCCTAGAACTAGTGATCACCATCATGAGGGTCACTGCACTACTCCCTGTATGTTTCCCTCCCTGGCAAGGTCAGACCATAAATCAGTCTCGTTTGAAGTAAAGATCAGATTTGACTCCCCCACAGAAGCAAAAAAACTGAAAAATGTCTCCAAAACAAGCTATAGCCTAATAAGCAATGACATAATAAGTTTCAAAGTCCCTGCTAACACAGTCAACAATGACCACTATGCAGAATAATACACAAATGTCCTATATATCCACTTAAACAAGCCTATTGACTCAGCTGTACCTGACAGGACTAAAACCATATCCACCCAAAAAATAAGCCACCCTGGTGGGCTGTAAGTATAAATAAGTTATATAACAAAAGAAAGAAACTAATATCAAAGAACAAGAGGGAACGTACTCAACAGAGTCAGAATACCCACTGCAGCTTGAATATGAAAATCAGATATCTTGTAAGGTCATCTAAGGCTAGCTAGAAGACTAAATCCACATCACTAGCTAAAGACAACCATAAAGAGTTATTTAGCTACATCCAAAAACCTAAAAGGGAATGCCCAGCTGTGTGCCAAACTTATAGTGGATGGTATCATTCACACTCAATCTGAGGAAATTGCCAACCTGCTAAGTGACAGATTTGGCAATAACTTCACCCCCCATGTCCCCATCAGCCATACCCCAAAACATTTTTGACACCAATCTGAGCATCTTCAAGGAACAGACCATACAAGTGCTTTCAAAGGCTAAAAGCACGGCATGTATAGGACCAGATAACATCCCAGGTTGCTTACTAAACAATCTAAAACAAGACCTGGTGGAACCATTTGGCATTCCCTATAACCATAGCCAGAGCACTGGCTTTGTTTCAGCAAAATGGAGAACAGTAACAGCAATCCCCTTGCACAAAGGGGGTCCAGGAAATGACCCAGGAAACTATCGACCCATAAGCCTAACCAGCCTTATCTGCAAGGCCATGGAAAGAATCATCATGAACCTTATCAACAAGGACACAGGTGACCTTAAAATTCCTGACTTGACCCAGTTTGGTTTTGACAAGGGTAGATCTTATTAAACCTGGTGACTTCTTTGAGAATGTTACCAAAGCCCTGGATGAGGGCAAAGCAGTACATATTACCTATTCTGATTTAGCCAAATTCTGGAGTCCACCTCCACCAGTAGACCAGTTACCAGTGGGGTACCGCAAGGATCTGTGCTTGGCCTACTGTTTGGAATATATTTCTCTGAGGTCCAGATGAAAGTAGATGGCCTGTGGCTTACCAGGTCTGCAGATAACTGCAAACTGGGTACAGTCATTGAGTCCCACAATGATGTAAACATATCACAGAAGGGGCTGATCCAGACAAATGATCGGTGCCAAAATCATGGACCAAAACTAAATGTAAAAAATACATCATTATCACCTTTGGCAAAGAAGTAACCCCTGATAATTATGATGTAGATAGCAACCCTCTAAGCTCAAACCCAGTGGTGTGAGACTTGAAAACAGGTTGATAGCAATCTAAACTTAGATCACCATGTGTCCATAGTGGTAAGGAAAGTCTTCTACATTATACATCTCATAAATAAGGGCATCTCATCCAAGAATAAGGAGGTTATGATTCCACTGTACTCGACCCTTATCAGACTACTAATTGAGTACAGTGCTCACTTATTTATGTATCTCACCAGGGATCCCTTCAGAAGCTTAAAGTTTCAAAACTTTGAACTTCAAAAGGCTGAGACCATAAGATAAAAATTTTGAAACTTCTAACATTTTGAATGGTGATTGCCGTACAGCATGGAACAGGATATTTAATATTTTCTTTATTGTAGTGTGATCTCGGAGTTGGTATATTTATTTAGCAGGGGGTGTGGGGGTGCAGTGGGGCTTGCCCCCTTCAAAAAAGTAAAATAAAAAAAAAAAAAAGTTTTTATTTTTTACTTATTAGGTGCTCAATGTTTCAAAACTTCAGTCTTATGGTCTTGGCTGTTTGAAGTTTGAAGTTTTGAAACTTCGAACTTCTGAAGTAGATCCCTCATCAGGCACCTGTCAGAACTGGAGAGACCACAGAGGTTTCTAACCAGGAGAATCCAGGACCTCCAAAATGTGACTTACATGAAAAGACTGAAAGCCTGTCAATGTAATCTGCATAATACAGCCTGCTGAGAGGCAACCTTTGCTTGGCCTACATGCAGTCTCTGACTCTGCCCTAATGGAAATGCTGCACATCTGCAAATCAAATGGAACAAGAATCACTGGCTCCAGGGATCTCAACATAGCCTTTGACATTAACACAACATGTTGGAGAGACAGATATATCTCACTCCTATAGAATAAGGTCTCACTTTATGTGAAGTAGAGCTCATCAATGACCTTATTTAAGCGCAACCTTGACAATTGGATGGATGACCATAAATTCATCCCGAGGGTGGCACTTATGTCCCTCATGGACAGAGAATTTCTCTACTAACAACAACCATCTAACTCTGGTCAGTTAGGGTACACAGTTTTTTTTACACTGCTAGGCTTTTAGAGGCCCAGGTGCCATTAGCCTAGTAAGCACCTATGAACCTATGAAAAAGTAAAACAAGTATACAATAGAAATGTGCTACAGACAGCAAAATACAGAGTACTTTACTGGCATTGTTGTAGAGGGTGCTAAAGGAACAAAATCTGTGGCAATGGAAATGCAAGGCCTCAAACAGATGCCCTACGCAGACCGTCTCAAAAACTCCAGCTTTACTCCGTCGCATATCGCCTACTCAGAGGCGATCTCTGCCTAACATACAAAGCTATGTCAAACCCAGAGCTGTTGGACATGCTCTACTTAAAGAAATCCCAATCCTTCTGAGCTGCATGCTCTAGGGACCTTAACTTTGTCACCACAATAAACAGAACATGCTGGAGGTATAGACAGGATGAGATAGATGGGAGATAGGAAATTCACCCCGGGGATCACTTCTGTGGCTCTGCTCAAC
Source organism: Protopterus annectens (assembly GCF_019279795.1). NCBI lineage: Eukaryota > Metazoa > Chordata > Ceratodontiformes > Protopteridae > Protopterus > Protopterus annectens. The sequence continues at coordinate 544,714,330 of NC_056730.1, read as the reverse complement.
AGGGGCACAGGAAAATAAATTTCTTGGGTGGCGAAAGCCAGGGTACCATTTGGCTAGGCTTATATAGGCCCTAGGGCCAATAGCCTAGTACCTATCTATGAACCTATGAACCTACAAGAAACAGAATGCTTTTAAGAAATGCAAAGCAATATTAATTTTTGTATTTATTCATTTTAACAATCCCCTTTATGTGGTGCGGTATTATGTATCGATGGTAGAGCAATATCCCTCATACAACCTTATGTCATTTCAGTCCAAGTATTAAAGCAACATTACTAGATTGTTTAATGAAACCTTGGAAAGTGAGAGGATGCCTGAGAAATGGAGAAAAAGTGTTTTGGTACCGATTTTTAAGAATAAGAGTGATGTGCAGAGCTGTAGTAGCTACAGAGGGATTAAACTGATCAGTCACAGCATGAAGTTATGGGAAAGAGTAGTGGAAGCTAGGTTAAGAAGGGAGGTGATGATTAGTAATCAGCAGTATGGTTTCATGCCAGGAAAGAGCACGACAGATGCAATGTTTGCTCTGAGAGTGTTGATGGAGAAGTACAGAGAAGGTCAGAAGGAGTTGCATTGTGTCTTTGTGGATTTAGAGAAAGCATATGACAGGGTGCTTAGAGAGGAGTTGTGGTATTGCATGAGGAAGTCGGGAGTGTCAGAGAAGTATGTAAGAGAGGTACAGGATATGTATGGGGGTAGTGTGACAGCAGTGAGGTCTGTGGTGGGAGTGATGGATGCGTTTAAAGTGGAGGTGGGATTACATCAAGGATCAGCTCTGAGCCCTTTCTTATTTGCAATGGTGATGGACAGGTTGACAGACAAGCTCAGACAGGAGGCCCCATGGGCTATGATGTTTGCAGATGACATTGTGATCTGTAGTGAGAGTAGGGAACAGGTGGAGGAGACCCTGGAGAGGTGGAGATATGCTCTAGAGAGAAGAGGAATGAAGGTCAGCAGGATCAAGACAGAATATATGTGTGTGAATGAGAAGGAGGATAGAGGAATGGTGAGGATGCAGAGACTAGAGGTGGTGAAGGTGGATGAGTTTAAGTACTTGGGATCAACAGTTCAGAGTAATGGTGAGTGTGGAAGAGAGGTGAAGAAGAGATTACAGGCAGGATGGAGTGGGTGGAGAAGAGTGTCAGGAGTGATTTGTGACAGATGAGTACCAGTAAGAGTGAAAGAGAAGGTCTACAAGAGGGTAGTGAGACCAGCTATGTTATATGGGCTGGAGACAGTGGCATTGACAAAAAGGCAGGAGTCAGAGCTTGATGTGGCAGAGTTGAAGATGTTAAGATTTGCACTGGGTGTGATGAGGATGGACAGGATTAGAAATGAGTATATTAGAGGGTCAGCCCAGGTCAGCCAGAGAGGTAAGATTACATTGGTTTGGACATGTGCTGAGGAGGGATGCAGAGTATATTGGGAAAAAGATGCTAAGGATGAAGCTGCCAGGTAACAGGAAAAGAGGAAGGCCTAAGATAAGGTTTATGGATGTGGTGAGAGAGGACATGCAGGTGGTTGGTGTGACAGAGCAAGATGCAAAGGACAGGAAGAAATGGAAACAGTTGATCTGCTGTGGCGACCCCTAATGGGAGCAGCTGAAAGAATAATAAGAAGAGATTAATGCAGCATTACTGGATTAGATCCACAGTCCAGGGTCACCAGCCCATGCTGCTGGAGGTTAATTGGCCAGGAGCAGCCACAGTGCTACTCACAGATACCCTGTTCTTATTTGTTTGCAGCCCTTCTACTTTCTTATGCATAGATTCATAGGTGTTTTCAAGTCTAATGACCACACGGGCCTGTTTAAGCCTAGTCATGCATCCCAAATATCTGACAAATTCTGACACCTTAGATAAGTGTAAGCATGGGCCAGGGAGATGAACCATTTACAGGTTACCTGTTTGTATTAGAGACATAGGTGCCAAACCAGGGATGGATTTCCAGTTTCCCATTCAATTGTCCAAGTTGCACTTGAATTGGGTTAGGGAGGAACTCTGCTTCACATGGATGGGGAGCCTGTTCCACAGATGGGGTAGTCTCTGGGATACATCTAGCAGGTTCTTTTATATCACAGGCAAGGTTTAAGTCTTTTTAATGGATAATTTTGGTACTGTTTGTTTTCTGGATATGCAGGAGGTCCATCAGAGTGGAGTCTGACAATGCCCTGCATGCCAGGTATAGATCTCCCCTCAAAAGCCTGTAGGAGACAGAATACAGGGGTAGGGCTTTGAGGCAGTCAGCATAGGGCATACTACTTATGCCCTGCATTCTTTTAGTGAGGAACCTCTGTGGATGTTCCAGTTGTTGGATATGCCTGATTACGTACATACTAAAGGGGACATTGTACTCAATGATAGGTCTGATGAATGCCGAATACAGTAGAACAATGACTTAATGATTAATGCAGCATTACTGGATTAGATCCACAGTCCAGGGTCACCAGCCCATGCTGCTGCAGGTGAATTGGCCAGGAGCAGCCACAGTGCTACTCACAGATACCCTGTTCTTATTTGTTTGCAGCCCTTCTACTTTCTTATGCATAGATTCATAGGTGTTTTCAAGTCTAATGACCACACGGGCCTGTTTAAGCCTAGTCATGCATCCCAAATATCTGACAAATTCTGACACCTTAGATAAGTGTAAGCATGGGCCAGGGAGATGAACCATTTACAGGTTACCTGTTTGTATTAGAGACATAGGTGCCAAACCAGGGATGGATTTCCAGTTTCCCATTCAATTGTCCAAGTTGCACTTGAATTGGGTTAGGGAGGAACTCTGCTTCACATGGATGGGGAGCCTGTTCCACAGATGGGGTAGTCTCTTGGATACATCTAGCAGGTCCTTTTATATCACAGGCAAGGTTTAAGTCTTTTTAATGGATAATTTTGGTACTGTTTGTTTTCTGGATATGCAGGAGGTCCATCAGAGTGGAGTCTGACAATGCCCTGCATGCCAGGTATAGATCTCCCCTCAAAAGCCTGTAGGAGACAGAATACAGGGGTAGGGCTTTGAGGCAGTCAGCATAGGGCATACTACTTACGCCCTGCATTCTTTTAGTGAGGAACCTCTGTGGATGTTCCAGTTGTTGGATATGCCTGATTACGTACATACTAAAGGGGGCATTGTACTCAATGATAGGTCTGATGAATGCCGAATACAGTAGAACAATGACTTCCTTGGACATAGATGCCATACCTTTGTTTATAAGTTGCACAACATAGAATGATTTTCTCATCACTGTAGACATGTGATGATCAAAGGCTAGATTACTATCTATGTGTGTCCCTAAGTTCCTGACTGCAGAATCAACTCTAAGGGGTGTGTTGTCAGTATGATAGTTACCAGGGATGGATGACTTCCCAAAGATTTCTATTATGCAGTTTTTGGCATTTAGTTTTAGTCCGTGGCTCTGACATGGCCTATAACATGTACAGTTATAGGCATGGGAGGAGGCCTGTGATTCCTCAGCCTAGATGTCCCAGTTTTTTCCTCATTTATGTCTTGGCATCTCTCACCTAGCACCCCACATTGAAGTGACCTTTAAAGTCCCCTATTAAGAAAGGCAAGAAGAAAGAGCCTCATCATTCATTTCTTCCTGTTCAGTTGGTTCACCTTTGTCATAGTCAAGGTTACCATCTAATGAAGAGTTAGATCATTATGTCTAAAGCCTGCTGATGACATCTGTATATGATGCTTCTCCAAATGGAAAAGGCGAGGAATGCACCATATCATGTGTTCAGATGAGGATCCAGAAACATAGGAATTATGGGATGGAGGGGTTGGCTACCATGGGGACCCACTTGTATGAGACAGCAAGCAGTCTGACAGTTTACAAACTGTCACTAAGTGATCCTAATTTCTGATTGCTTAATGACAGCTTGTAAACCATTAAATAATTATTTTCTTTCATTGCTGGCATTACGTTGCTATATAATAAGTCATTGCTATCTTAAAAAAAATGACTTTGTTGTGATCATGATTCTATAGACACAGTGGAAGGGCTCCAAATCAGTGTACTGCCTGGGATGCCAAACTCCTTTGTCATAGCTCAATAAAAAGAAACCTATTGCTTTTATGTCAAGAAGTCTATAGACAGCAGAAAAAAAAAAGACATTTACTTTGGTCTGACTTTTCTTTTAAGTAAAGGAATTTCATCGGTGTGTAAAGGTTGTAAAAGGCTATACACAGTTTTTACTATTTGGTGAGCATGAGTTAGCATATTAGCCTGTGATTACCAGACTGAATCCAGAATGTCAAAAAGGACACAGTAAAGAATATGGTATTATAGCAATAACCCACGCCTGGGTGTGGGTAATGCTGGATTTACCCACGGTTGGTGTGGTTTGATCATGAGGGCGAAGCCCGAGTGGCCAAACAAAGACAACTGTGGGTAAATCCAGCATTATCCACACCCAGAAGTGGTTATTGCTATTATACAATGACATTATTTAAGAAAAAAAAAACTTAATTTTCTTAAATAATGGCATTGTATAATGCCTCCTTCCTGCCCTTCCGCAGCTGTCTGGTATTCTGCGGCAGTTCTGATGTACTGCGCATCCGTATGCTTACGCAGTGCATCAGAGCTGTGGGTGGAAGCAACGGAGAAAGCAAGATCTCTGTTGCTTTTTACAAACTGTCTTGCTATGTTAAAGGAGTTTAACATAACGAGACAGCTTTAAAAAAAGCAACGGAGAAAGGAAGATCTCCGTTACTTTTTTTAAAGCTGTCTCACTATGTTAAACTCCTTTAACATAGCAAGATAGTGTCTAAAAAGAAATGGAGATCTTGCGTTCTCTGTTGTTGTAAAAAAAGACTTATACTAATGGAAAAAGTCTGGGTGACTGGACCTTTTTCCATTAGTATAAGTCTGATTTACAACGTGCACACTGACCAATCAGCGTGCATGGTTTGGAATATTAATGGGGGCCGTTGTATAATTTCAAAGTTCCATTAGCTGAAAATACTGCTAAAGCAAAAGTATGTATGACAGAATATGTGAATGCTGTCATGGAAGATAATTTACAAGAAATAAAAAAAAAGGAAAACTAAAATGATAGCAGACAAACATTAGCAAAATTGTCAGAGAAAATCTAGAGTATTAAACTGTGTGATGAAGGATTGGTCTAGTAATTAAAACTAAATTAATTACAAGAGAAGATTTTTTTTTTTTTTTGTAGAGAAAGGTTATCTCCTATGGGGTGAGGGAAGGGCAAAAGTAACTATCCTGTGAATGTAAAGCAAAGTGGTACTGGAAGAATTAAACATTTTTCATTCTAGTATTGTTATAATGAAGACTCTGCCATGAAATGATTGTTGTGACAATACTAAATAATGAAATAAAATACATGTGTAAAAAATGAGTCAATGCTATCATGATGCAAAGTTGCATTAGTTTATGATGTCATCACATATAAATTGCAAAATTGCTTTGATCCTGTTCTAGTACCCTTTTTTGCACCATGTTTCCCATTGCTAAACTATTTCTTATCCTGCTTTCTTTCATTTTCCTTAAAGTCAATTCCTATATATTAATGGTGTTGGCTGTATTACTATAACTTTGCTTGTTTAGTTCAATTATTATTTATATGAATTGCATTGGCTGTGTATCTATAACTTTGCTTGTTATTTCAGTTGCTAATCATGTTTGTACTTTATTTTTTAGTTGCTCCATGGCCTAGCAGATGCCTGAAAAGGATATCTGGACTAGTGTGCTTAGTTAACACACACACACACACACACACACACACACACACACACACACACACACACACACACGTATGTCTATATATACATATATATGACTTGTAGATAATTCACCGAAGACCATATCACTGATAATGAACTCAGACAAAATGGCTGAAATCCCATTTCACTGAAAGATAATATAATATAATGAAATTCAAAATAAGTGAAATATTACACAATCAAAAATACCCAAGGCAAAAGTATTGAAAAATCCTTTTTAGCAGGGGTGGGAAACTAAATCATCTGTGATTATATACAGGTCGCAACAAGCAGCAGATGACACTTCTTCATACATGCCTAAATATTTCTCCTTCTGTATTGCCAGACTACATCTAACAATACCACATTCAATAAAATAGACTTTCAGACAATTTGTCTTCCAATGAAATTAACTTTTAACCAGTTCTACCGACTGATCCACATTCAGTGAATTTGTCATCGGATAACACTGTAAGTAAACATATATATTTATATAAAGAATGTGAACCATATCATATTCAACAAATGTTCTCTTAAGTTCAATTGTATTTACAGAAATTTGTAAAAGATTGCTGGAAGACTGCATATTGATTTTGTAGGTACATTCATGACTAGATTGTTCATAATTGCACTGGATGGATATGGAAGTGTTCTGTACACTGGAGAGTGCATTGCATCACACAGTTGGTAACGTGAGCAAATTATTCACTGATTATTGCATATAAGAAAACATGGTCACAGATAACGGCATGCAATTTATGTCCAAATTTGCACAAATATGTTAAACACATTTAAATTATCCATTCTGTCAGTGTACAAAGGTATTCTTCTACAGAAGACTTAACAAAGAGGCATGTTCAGACATTTAAGGCTGGAATAAGGAAGTTGCCAAGTGTGGCATTAGATGGTTTTGTAATTTCTGCTGTAACACTTACTACACCCCCACTGTGTTATATATGTCAATCATCTGAAGAATCACTTCACGATATGTATGTTCATGCTAGATCTTCTCTACTCAAATATAACTTAGGTGGTGTTGCTAAGATCGAAGAGAATTTTAAAGAACTGATTTATTGAATCAGACTTAGAATACCTTAGATATGATGTATGCATGTCTGGATGCTTTCTAGGTGTAATAACTGAAAGGACTGGCATTTCTTTACCCTCTACTAAACAAAACAATCACTGATATCATATGTAGAGACAAATAGTGTTATTTATATGTAATATATGCAAAGCTGTAGGGCTAGTACATTATAGAAACCACATAGCAGAGCCTTATGCAATTCACAAAAGAATAATAGCTCAGTGGCATATAAACAGACACTAGTGCATAGCTGGATGTGTCTGTGTATGCAGTAAGTATACAATGGAAAGATCCCAACATATGTGATTCATTATGCAATGTATCATAGTGTACAGTGTATAAGAGAGTTCAAATGTCATTTCCATTTAAATGCAGGCTGACAATACCAATGTTAAAAAGGTGTGTTCTGTATGACCCAAAAACAGATGTTCTGCACATCAGAACATGGCTGTGCAACAACATTCGGGAAAACAATGTTCTAAAAGATGAATAAAAAAATGCAGAGTTCCATTTCCCATGGTGCAGACATGCAGTGTACTGTGCACAGAAATACAATATTGGAACAGCATTTAGTCTTGCTCAGTCCACTGACAGAACTAAGGACAGGACAATGTATCTACAGGCAGCATAGGATCCCCACATAAGTAGATAGTCCAAATGAGATATGCAAAACAGACTCTGCAAATGAGGTAGAACCATTTTTGAATCACTATGTCTGCAGAGCATGGAGAAACTAGGTGCACCCTTTACCCATTATATCACAAGTAGTTTCCCAGTAAGGTTATTATAATTGGTAAGAATGTATCACTGAATATGCTGTAGTCTGAACGCAATTGTTGAGATTTATGGTGGGTTCTTTTTGGAAACACTGGTAAAAGTGAAGCTGCACAGCTAAGTTCATTGCTGAGTTAGAAGGTGCAGTGAGACTGGGGCTAGTAATTAAACATGCTCTTTGCATGATCTTGTGGTCATTTCAAGGTGTATAACCCCTTAAGTACACAATCTGTCATTACACTTTGGTGAGAGTTTTTAATATAGCACAGCGCACACAATAATTGTTTACCACTGTGCACACTGCTTGTGAATACCCTATCTCAGGACTGAGTGAAAGACAACACACAATCCTAAAGAAGTTGCTACAAGTGCTGAAAGAATAGATTGTGACAGTGGCAGTCTGTTAAGTATTGCATGTGAAATAGTCACTTCACAAAAGACGAATATGTCCAGCTTCAGATTTACAGTTTCTGAGACACTCAAGTCTGTACCAGAGCAGAGGTATTTTTCACAGGATTTGGAAAACACACCCATATGTCACATTTTAATGCTATTGTTTATGCTATTTGAACTCATTGTTTACATAAATAGAGATTAAAATACTTCGGTTCATGGATGGTTCAGTTTTTACTTTGCATGAAAGTATAATTATGTCTTAAATGGAAAGCTTTTGGAAATGGATTTCCTGTACTAACCCACATTAGTCCCTTCAGTGAGTTTGCACACACACATTTCAATATTTCATTTCTGACTGCAGTTTGGTTCTCAGCTGCCTTATAACAAAATTGCATCTCTTCTGAGATTAAGCCTTTTGACACCATGTAGAAGGCTAAACCTTGAAATGCACTCATAGTAAATCAATTCAACTGTAAATTTTCACTTGAGACTCAGAGTAAATCAAGACTTCATTTATAAGTTAGCAATATGGATTTGGCATTATATTTTTACATCCTTCTTTTAAGACTTATTCAGATGAGTTCTTATATTTATGTGAACATATATGTTTATCCTGTTTGCAAATCATTTAGATTCAGGTACCCTTACACAGTGGTGGCTGGTGACTTCAAATTAAAGGGGGGCTGCAAGAGACAGCTGAATGGGTGGGGCCAATGGGAAGGGGTGTGACCAACTAGAAAGGGGTAGAGCTATGCTCAAAACCACAACAACTGGAACTTTAATTAAGTACGCTGCCCTGGGGTGCCAAACCATCATTACAAGAGTCCAATCAAGACAAAATGAAGTGTAGAAGAAAAAAATATTTCAATGCATTGGCTACATGACAACTTACTTAATGTCTAGATGGAAACACAAAGGTTGTGAGGCATGAAAAAATAAATTGCTTTTTAAATACATAACTGGAATGCCAGTCAAAATCAAGTATAAAAAAAAACAAGCAGTGCTCAGCTCAAACCACTTCTCCTTGTACTGCAGTTCTAATTATAATTTATATTCAGCTTTATAAAATTACCAAGTAACATGCTAAAAGTAGCAGTCTCTGTGATATCCCCACTTGTAAAAATGTTTCTTATCCAAAAAAGACCTGCTGCCTGACAACAACTATCTACTTGTTTCATAGAGAACACATGATCAAAGTAAAAAATGAACAGCGAACAAGAAACAAGCTCAAGATAAATTGCTTAAAGGATTACTGCACAAGTTATGAACCACGCATGATAGATTGGCATTCTGTTTAGTTTATGGGTAAAGCCTGCAAATATAACTGCAAGTCTCCAACAAATGTAATGAGCTTCTGAAAATACTGTAATCCGGTCCTTTATTACAAATACTGTCATATGCATTTCAGTACCTAAGGCTTATTCGTTATCTAGTCATGTAAATATTCTCTGTATGGCAACAATAAAAAGGCTTTCCATGTTGGTAATTCTTTAACAGTATACTTATTAAAGCTTACTTGCATCTTACAATCTCCGACAAGCATACCTGATGGTCATTAAAGCATTGCTACTTTAATACAGAGCAACAGGGCACTGCAACAGCATGCATTTTCTGAATAATAAGAAGCATAAATCAACAGTATAAAAATATGACAGAAAACCAGAACATTCTGCAAAATCAAGGACAGATGAAAAGCCACGGTCATACTTGTGGTCTACCTTGGATGGGGGAATACTCTGCACACTTACACTGCATAACTGCTCCTTGCCTTGCTTGGACACACCCAGAGCCACTACAATGGGGAGTGGAGTGCAACAAGTAGGTCACAGTTTGAAATGTCTCTGGCTGACGGTGATGGCTCTGACACTCATACCACTCAACCTCAGAGCAAGAAATCTGGACAAAGCCATATATAGAAGTGGGGCACAGGCCCAAAAATAAAGACAATTTTTAAATATTGCTCTTATAAACTTAGAAAGATAATAGAATAGTAGTAGGTCTTGCATTATGATGAATTTTTGAAGGGTATGAAATCTGAAACCCAAATGTCTGCCATTATTTTCTAACTTCAGTCTTTAATGATTTGCTACAAACAGACCAAATATGTTATGCAAAAATATAAAATTGCCACACAATACAGCTGGGAACCTGTCAAAAAAGGGACACCTTTTTAAAATTAGTACTGTTAACTTGAGCAGCTGACAAAATAAGAGCATCTAAATGCATTTCTGAAATAAAAGTAATCTATAACTCTGATCATTACAGTTATTTATAATTGTAAACCCTCCACGTTTTCTTCCAAAATTGCCATTTTGCAGAGGGATTATTAAGGGGAGAGCAACATTTTGAGCCAAAATTGGAGACATTTGAGAGGTTTGGATATTCCTAATTCTATAAAGAGATTTATTTACGCGTACCTCTCAACCTCTTAATGCAGGAAATCTGGATATGGCCAAATATATTGGGGGAACATACAAACAGTACTAAAAAGGCAGTTGATAGAATAGCAGGTCTTGCTTTAGCATGCATTTTTTCTGAAGGTTATGATGTCTGAAACTCATTGTCTGTCATTATTTAGTGACTTCATTCCTAAATGATTTGGCAGAAAACCACAAATTTTATGAGGAACAAACCAAAAATAAGAAGCAAAAATCTGTTCATTCGGCAAAAGTCTGGACAGTTGAGAGGTATAGTTCAGCTGGGGCTATCTGAGTTTACTGCCCTTCCCCCCCTCAAAAAATCATGGTCGAATGGAGCGTCCCCCATGCAACCATTCCAATGTCCCATTCCTTGGTTATTTCACCCCATTTGCCATAAACACTGTAATGTGCATACTGCTTTACTTCTGCGATTATATGGATTTCATTTGAAAGTTTTATTTTATATTTTATAGCACAAACCCTAATAGATATCTGCTAAACAAAGCAATGCAGTCTCACAATGAAAATAGACTTAGCATTAAAACTTCTCTGCCCTTGAAACTCACATTCATTGAAACAGTATTGAAACCCACATTCAAAGAAAATACATTTTGCCAGTGGCAGATAAAGATTCATTCTGGGCTGTTTTCAAATCATAGGCCCCTTGAACATGAAACATACACATGCTCTTTGATACACCTTCCTGACTGTATTAAATTATATTCCTTGTACAATACAGTACAGTTGAACTGCCCAATTCAGAACATTTCCATCATAAAAGTCTACTCAAACTTCAACAGTCCACCAGTATCAGTAAATATGCACAATCTATGAAGAAGTAAAAGCCATCTAAATAATTCCACATTAAAGAAATCTGTTAACTAATGAAGAGGTTACTGCTAGCAAACAACTTTATATGTCGTTTCATCTACAAATAAAATGCATGTTGCCCTTGAGGAATAAATTGCTTATGTTGCATTAAAAAAATATAATGCTAGTAATATCACAATAGGGAATGGATGGCAAACTGATAATAGGTTCATAGTTACTAGGTATCTTCATCAAAGAGGACTGCAGAATCCATCCCCTTTAAAACAGAATACAGTATCAGCAATGGATCTACCTACTGTGGGAGTAGAACCCACAGCCTTCTGCATCAAAAGTAAGTACACTACCTGTTGTGCTATTTACAATGTAAGCAAACTTGGCATAAGCAGCACTAAACTTTTGTTCTCCTGCAGCTCTCAGCTCCTTGTAAAATCTACTCGACACTCAACTGTATCTCTGAACTTTGCAGCACAAGAAATCTGGGCAAAGCCAAAATTTACTTGGGGGAGGGGAACAAAAGCCCAAAAACCAGGGACACATTTTAAACATTGCTTGTATAATGTTGGAAAGTTGCTAGAATGAAATGCTGTGTTAAAACCATACATTTCACTGCCAAGTATTGAACCCAGGTCCCTGTGCTAAACAGTCAGAGCAACATACCACTATGCCAAATCATCAATTTTTATGAAAGAAAGGAAGACTGAAACTTAAATGGCTACCATTTAGTGAATTCAGTTCTCACCATAGCTGTCAACATCTTAGCACAAAACATCTGAACAAATCCAACAATGGGGGAATACAGCCCCCAAACATATTCAGTGAGTTCAGTTATCACCATAGCTCTCAACCTTGGCACAAAAATCCTGGACAAAGTCAATAATGGGGGAATACAGTCCAAGAAATAGGGACAAATATCCACTGAGGACACCAGAGCAAACCCACGGAGAACATACAGACTCCACACAGAAGGTAACCCAGCCAAGAATCCAACCAGGCAACCCATAGCTGTCAGGCAAGACTGCTACTACTGCACCACTGCACTACTGTCTGTTTTAAGTAACAAAAATACAGAAACCACAGATTTTATGAGGAACAGGACAAATATGAGGCAAAAATCTGCAAATGTTTTAGAAATGGTGGTGGGTAGGGAATTAAGGTTTTTGTCACTTGGGCCCAAGGTACAGGGTTCAAGCCTTATTCTCTACCCACCACCATGAAGCAACTGGGACATTTTACACACACCCTTTCCCAATCTCATCTCTCAGTGATCACACCCTGCCTGTTTCATGGCCAGGCAATCCTGTACTTGGTCTATCCTGCAGCTCCCCGATCTCGGTCCTCCATGCTGGCATGCTCCTGCAACTCCCTGTACTGGCAACAAATGTAATCCTAGCCCAGGCATACTGGTCTCAGTCTCCCGTGAGATGTGAGGAGGCTGGAGCCTCTTGCTATTGGTCCAGACTGTGGGTGATGCAGTCTGGTGACCATCTGGTTTGTGCGGTCGTCAACCCACAGATCTCTGGGTTGGAAGAGTGGAGTTTACTCCCTTCCCCTATCCGGACTGCCTAACTGAGCAGTCTGGAGCTCAGGAATGCCTGAGCATGCGTGCTTGGTGTTTTGGTGTTCTGGTCTGCCTAACACAGCAGCCAGGAACTAAGCACACATGCGTGCACTCTGAGATTTTATGTTTATTTTTATTTTTTATATGTTCTATGGTTTTTATATGTTCTACAGGGACTGGGGACTTTATTTCATGCACAGGTGGGAGGGCTGCAGTCCTGCAGTCCTATAGCATGAGCTGCCCCTGCCCTTACATGGTATGAACATTAGTCAATAGTTGATGTTTAGTTCACTGCCTGACAGAATATTGGTGAATATATTTTACATTGCCAAGAATTTGCAGTACCATTTGCTTTTCTGTTTGAAAATGGCTCCTGACCACAGTATTCTGTTGTAATTTTTTCATTTCCTTTGCTTCTGCAAGGTCAGAAGGTGTGTTTGTTATTAAGTATTCTAAACAGCTTGTAAGATATATTACATTTTGTTGTCTGGAAACCCAAAGTGTTTAGCAAATGTAGATGAAGGGCATGATACAACACATATGGATGGTGCTACACTTTATCTTAAGAATATGTCCATATCAAACATTTATATAGGTGCTGCCTAACCATCTCCAGACATTGATATCTCTATCTATCTATCTATCTATCTATCTATCTATCTATCTATCTATCTATCTATCTATCTATGTAGATACATAGACACACACACACACACACACACACACACACACACACACACACACACATATATATATATATATATATATATATATATATATATATATATATATATACATCTTTAGTCAGTGGAAAGCATCTCTGTGTTCATTGTCTTCTAACTTTCACACTCTCTCCCACTATCTCAGGTTATTTGATAAGATCGTCTGAGATTTAGATGGAAGAATGCAGGAATATAATTGTGCAGCAGCCAGAAATGATAGAGGATTACACAGTTCCTGAATGCCTTCTGATCTGATGGAATATGTAGTGACATCATGAAGAACTTCCTAAATAAACTTTCTTATTTCTGTCTTAAGTACATCTGTCCCATGTCTCCCAGTTGCACCTCTGTATCTCCCAAAACCTAATTGCAGTACCCAGCAGCTATTACTAACAAACATCCACATCAAAAGGTATCCATCTACTAAGATGAAAAACAAATATTGGGTTTTAAAATCTCAACTCTGCAGTTCATTTGCTGCCCAAATCTCTTAAGTGCACTGTTGACTGAAAAAGAGCTCAATCCTATAAGGCTGGAGGCTGGATTCACCTGAACATGCATACCTGAAGTATTGCAACTTGGATCTCCATTTGAGTGCAGAACATCATGATGAGATGATCTGCAAAGCATTTTAACCTAATATAGGCATAGGATCTTAAGAAATATAAGGCAAGTCAATTTAAAGACTATGTGTGCCTTGGCAAATACCACCCTCATGATATACCCCTTACTTCTAAGAGGGAAAATATGTCAGGTCAGGATGGTCTTGCAGCTACCCATCCAATCATCAAGATTAGTCTTGAAAGAAGCAAAGGTACAGAGGCAATTTGCTTCAGAGATGAAACAACCACTGAGTAATGAATTTACCCCTTCAACAAGTTTTATTTGTATGTTGGTGGAGGTTCAGTTCCTTGTTTTGGATGCTTGTGTAGCCATTTTTCCTTTGAAGGTACAAGAGACCCATCAGGTTGGGCGCTTTGATGACACAGAAAGCCAGGCTTTGAGCTCAATGCAGGAATCTATAAGACATAGAGTCTATCGATAATCCTTCTATTTTGCCTTTGTAGATAAGAGTTTTAGACCAATAAGCCTTTTCATTAGGAATCTCTGGGACCTTTCTAGCTACAAAATATGCCTGGATAAGTATATGTCAAAAGGGTCATTATACTAAGTTATTAGTCTAATGAGGGCAGATGGACAATAACATCCTTTAACTTAAAGGATATATTATTAGGAATCGGTTGTGTAAGACAGAGGATTTCCTAACTACTGTTGAAACATGGTGGCCAAATGTGATGCAACTAATAATCCAAATGCTCAAGATCCCTCACTACTGTGTCCAAGTGAAGTGGGGTACTGGCTGTGTTGTAAGTTTCAGATTAGGAGATTTCCCAGAGATGAGAATTCTGCTCTTTTTTGCAACCATTTGAGCCCTTTCTCTGTACATCATTGATTCATAAGGGCTAGTTCTTCCTGATCTTCTTCTGTATCGATGAAGGAGCAGAAAATGACATCAGTATGGAAGTCATCAGCAAATTTGGTTAGCCATAGGTGAAGGTTTATGACTCCACTATCTTCACCAGTTTATCCTGGCATTTTTCTACAGTCTTCATTGTTTGTTGATAATCATCTCTTCTCTTCAGTATCAGTTACCTACTCACAGATTAAAGAAAGATAGATCTGATATGTGAACCTCTGTTTTTTTGTAAATCTTTGAAAAATCCCTTTGCAGCTAGCTGGTGCCTCCCCCCACCCCCCCCCCCCCACACACACACACACATGCACAATTATCATGTACTGTAGGTTTTTTTTTTTTTTTTAACAAACAAGAATATAAATGGATTTGAGCACACTGGTGATTGACAGGAAAGTAGGTACTGGAAAATGACAAAGTCAAGTGTGTAGCAGAAGTACTCTTTAATAAAAAATAAAAAATAATAAAACACGATAAAATCCACAATAAAGCCACAGTAAATCCAAAGGAAACAAGTGAGATGAGCGCTTTTGCAACAAATGTTGCTTCATCAGATCTACCATGCACACAATCCACCATGATTTTATAAGATAGTAATTAAACACTTGATAAGCCCTAGATCTCAGTGCAGGCTTTAAGGGAACACTACAGTTTAAACCCTTGCCTCTGTTTGCAGCCAAGCTATATATCCATTTAATTTCTAAGCACTCAGTGTGGGTCTTAACATCACCATCTCTTCCTGTTATTTTGCCAAGCTAAAAAAAACAAATATTTAAACACGTCTCATTCCCTTATTTCAATACATGCTTGGCAAGAGTGTTTCTGTCATCCTTTCTATTGATGGCATATACATGTTCCCTGATACGATTTCTTAATTGTCTAGTGGTCATACCCACATAGTAGGAACCACATAGTTCACATACTGCCAGGTATACTAAATTGCTGCTATTACAATTAGCAGATACATCAAAAGTATACAAATGTCTATTCATAGGATGCATAAAAACTTTGTCACTCCTAATATAACTACAGACATTGCATTCTCCACATGCACGAGTCCCTGATGTGGCTGTATTGACTTCACTGTTCAGTGATAGAGGTTTATTACACAGGCATTTCTTCAAAGAGACATTATTCTTATAGATAAAACATGGTTGTTCATCTAAGGCATTGGAAAGTCCTCACCTCAGACCCAAAGTTCAAGGATGTGGAGAATTTGTCAGAAAATAAAGTAAATAAAGCCTGTAAGAAATCAATGATTTCTTTCTTAATATGGTTTCATTTTAACACATTCAAAATATATATGTTCCCAATCAGCTTTCACACCTAGTTTACATCTCCAACAAGCAAAGTTAGTTTCAGATATGATTTCTATTTTATGTGGTATATACAATGACCTATATATACATTTCCATGAAACAGTCCCCACCCCTCTGGATTCAGCAATCTTCCATGCAGTACTAGCTTAGCCCTGCACAGAAGCAACCATTTAGGAGCAGCACAGCAGTACCCCATGCATATTAATGAAGGCACACTGCCTGAGCTCCTAAACGGACATGGAGTGTGGACGAATGCAGGGTGCATGTCTATGAGCAGAGCTCTCACAATATACATGCCCCTGCAGTCAAGAACTGCAATTTAGCTAGTACAATGAGTGAGACTGCTCATAGGGGGTTGCATACCCCCAGCAACACTCCCCAAGTTTATAAGAACAATAGTTAAAATATAATAATATAAACAAGTTCATTTTTTTTATCAAACAAATAACATTTAACCATAGGTGCGCAGGTTTGCTCATTGCATAGCTACATATACTGCAGCTTAAAAGGCACAAGAAGATAAATATCAAGATATATGTCAATGAAACAGTACTGCAATAGTGTAGTGGTCAGAGCATTCACCTTACAAGCCGTC